>NW_010509890.1:0-102482 GCF_000687285.1 Phaethon lepturus
AATAGTTGACCAATTATTCTCTTTATCCTTGTGTAAGCACAGGAACTAAAAGGAAGCTTTCAGTAGTGACAGTGATCTTCTTACAAATGTAAGAACTGCTATATCCCAGATCTTTGGGTAATGGCATTTTAGGAGCGAAGGTTAAGTGCTCTGTCTGCTGCATTGGTGAAGATGTTTGGGTTTGGTGTTTTTTGTTTTTTTAGGGTTTTTCTGCTTAAACAAGTAAATATAAATATGCATTTAGTAATAATGTGGGGTTTTAAGCAGCAAAATAAACATGTAATTGAGCAGAAACTTAATTTAAAGCATCAAAATTACTCTTTTAATAAAAATATTCTACCTAACAGTGTTTTCCAGTTGACAGACAAGTATAAGTTCATGGAATGCTTCTCAAAAGAAACTTAGGATTTTGCAGTCATCAGCACTTTTTTTTTTTTTGCCATGTAGGTCTGTATTAACTTGAAATGACTTAGATGGCTAATACTTGTGGCTGAGGGCCTTTAATCCAGAGACTTAAGTTTGCTGCAGATACATGGTAAGAAACAGTCTGTATGATCTCAATGGCAACTTCAGATTTCAATCTGATCCAGTTGGTGCATCTATAAAGCGAAGGATACAATTTGAACTTGCATTGGCAGCAGTGGTATAGCAGTGATTAATGGTAACAGGTTTGCTGCAAATGAGTAGTGAGTGAAAGGGAGGTAGCCAGCATTTACTGACAGCATCCTTTAAACATGTAGTAATGACTAGTATGTTAATTAAAACCCAAGTGAGTGCAGCTAATGATATCCCACTCTCTATTTCTGGAGATGAAACAGTGACCAGTCTGACTCATTATAAACACTCCAAAAAAGCTGTTAAAGGGAGGGAGCTGCACTAGACCTGTTTGCTGCATAGAATTCCTAAAGAACTCGTTTGGTGGGGGTGAGAGAGAATGCGTAGCTTGTAGGAGAGATTTTTGAAAGCCTAATGGTATTTATAAAAACAATCAAAAATTCTAACAATATTCAATGAATTAGGTATGAACATTGCTTTCATTATTAGAAAATGCTTTATATATGGATTTCATCTTTTATTTCTATTTTTCTGAATGCTCTCTTTAATTGCATTTCACATTAAGACTGAGCAAATACTTTTATTTGCTTTGGAAGAAAGAGTGCATGCATGCTTCTTTCTACGTTGACTTTTTGCAGATAAGGCTTCTACTTTCCAGACCTCATTAAGCAGTCAGTTGAGCAGGCTAAATGAGTGTTCCAAGTGGTAATGGATACTTACTCCATGTAAGTACAACAAGATTATGAGATACTGGAATGCTGAGTACTTAACTGGCACAGTATAATTTATATTACAATAAATCTATCAAGTAAATAATTCAGGCATTTATGATCACAATGTGATCTCCTACCTGTTAGTAGGGTAGACCTGGGTCACTAGATGAGGGTTTTTTGTTTTCTAATTTGAGCCTTGTATCTTCAATTCCACATATCTCAGAGGCTCTTAGTCCTTTCCAAAAATTAAGTGCCTCCTTTTAAGGTATTTAAGCCTGAATGGAATATGAGTAGGCAGAAAGCTTCCAACAAAACATGTTTGTGAAAATCAGGTTGCATTATGTTAGCCCAGTTTACACACATGCCTACTTCTTATTTTGTTTTGTGACTTTCTAGGTGGTTGTTACTATGCTTAGATAATACTACAAACTTGCCTTGATTTCTCCAAGCTCGCATTACAGTTGTTCAAATACAAGTAAGTTCAGATTCAAATAATTCAGGCTTTGGGCATTGGGAAAGATCATAAAAATAAAAACAAAACCAAGGCTGTAAAGGGATAATTAATCTTATGAGCAGCAAAGTTCATGAAGTGTGACTTCCTTGCTCAGGCTCTCATGTCTAAGGTATAAACTCTGAAATTATTGTGGCAGATGAGGCACGCACCTCTCTCCCATACATGTTCTCTGGTGTACAAGGGATAAATTTATGCTGTTGCTTTTTCCTTTCAATACAGAATTTACCATGGGTCCAATCTCTATCTTGATGACTTTCTTCAAAGATGTTGTAAAAGCTGTCTTCTGAGATCTTGTTAAACTTGGTGAAAATGAGGGTATAAAAAAATACAAATAAAACCAAGTTCTTTATTTATAACACTGGTAGTTCAAAAACTTTGGGAAGAAAGTTCTTGCTGTTAGTTATCTGAAGACTTTGCAGTTTGGCAGAATCAGCAAAGGGTTTGTAATGCGAATCGAGTAGGGTTTTAACTGTCTTCTGTCAACTGCTTATACTGCCATTCTCTAAATAATTAAGGATAACTTAACTTTTATTTTCTTTACTATGTGACACTGTAGTACATGTTACAAGGAATGATGAAGATGATTTGATCTTCATCAGTGTCTACGCTGCTATCAGAAGCAGATTTTCCGTGTAAATTTTTCTCTTGGTGATCAAAGAACTCTATTTTCTCTGGATTCTCTCTTATGAACATTACTGAATGTACCGAGTCATCAGTAAGAATGTGTTTGAATTTTTTGTTTAACTTTGCAGCACCACCACCCTTTTTTGTTTGGTGGTTTTTTTTTTTAGACACACCTACCTCCCTAATTTGCTTATGATTTGGGAGGGATTAGGTGGACAATCCAAATATAATTTGGGTACTATCTCATAGCATTTGTATGACAGCATCTCAAACCACTTAATTTCATACTTAACTGATCCACAGTAACTAAATAAATGTTGGAATTCCACCTTTTTTTTTTTTTTTTTTTTTAAGAATGATACTACTTAGCCATGCACCACCCCTGCAGTATACAGTCTTCTCAATTGCTGTCTTTAGCAGCTGTGGAGTCGTTTGCTTATTTTGAAATACCAGATGTCTGGTATCCTTTCCTCCAGTCAGGACTTCCATGTGCAGAAATATGTATTCTGAGTTTAGTGACCTGGGGAAATGTTCAATTCCAAGTAAGTTGTTCTACTGTTTCCCAGTGTTGCAGGCCAAAAATCGGTGATGCGGCTGCTGTCTCCTGTAATAGACTCACTTTCTGGCTATACAGTATGTAGTTTGTTTGCCAAACCGCAGTTGGCATCTGTAGCAAAATAGCACTTTGTATTCGTTGCTATCTCAAAAATGATGAGGACATAGCAAGATATGTAGAATTGCTGGGGGATTAATCCTGTGCATTTGACCAGGGTGGATGCTTTAACTAGTGAAGCATATGTGCCAAAAACTATATCCTGAAATACAAAGGCATAATGGTACATAGGAAGTTAATGCATGCTTTGGGTAGTGAGGGAATTCCATTAGGAGAAAGGGGCTCAGCTCTGTGTTTACGCTCAAGTACCTCAGTGTTGCCATGAGCTGCTGTCCCACTTGGTGCTGGTGCACTGATTTTTAAAAAGGGAGAAAGAGTGAACTGAGTGGGTGTAATACATGAAAAAGAGAATTGTTGCACTAGATGAATCCCTGAACCATATTGACCAGATATTTTTTTCTTTACAGTTATTAATTTGCATAGCAAGAAAAATACTGGCAATTATGCCTGAAATTAATAAAGGTATTTCTTGTCTGCTTAGAGTCTGAATATAAATCACCTCTGGACTATCGCTTGTTCTTTGTAACTGTTAAGTAGTGACATGATGAAAAATAAAATTTGCTTACTCAAAGCAAGTTACACAGATGGCTATAAGAGTGTCTGTGCTGAAGAGCAATGTTGGCAAGGTTGGTTTGTGATGTCTTTTCTACTGTGCCTCAAAATAAGGTTGCCTATCAATTGCCTGTTTGAATAAGATGGGAAGAAACAAGGATGGATTTCACTACTGAAAAATAGTATATACCTTGACAGTGAATTCTGTCGAGAAAGGTGTGTTGTAGAACAGATACTGCATATAGATGCTTGATTTATGGTTTTAAGTAGTGAATAACCAAACTGATCAAGTTATTGCAGGGTCCCTCACATGATTTCTGGAGTAGTGATTAATGTCTGTTTTATAGGCAGTGGTTTCAGAGCTGTTTAAAGCCACATGGAGTAAGATTGCCTTTTGAATTGGCTACTCTAAATATGAGCCATTGCCATTGACAGAAACTGGATAACCTATGATGTTTGCTTATATGATTTGTTGCACTTGTAGACTAGCTCGTTTTGTCTGAAATAATTTTTTTTCCTCCCTTGGTGATTTAAATAAATTCTAATGCTAGCTTATATTTGCCTGTATGCTTATAGGATAAAATTACTTTAATGACATGGAAGAGGAAAATTGGAAAAAAAAAAAAATTAACATTTATGATTGCTCTCACTCATTGGATCACTAACTTGAATGAGGCTTAGCACATGATTTATGCTTATGTATCATGCATTCATTATTTGCAATGGAAAAAAAATTCTCAGGTGCTGTAATTTACCAAAACAGATCTCAGCCATATGCAAACGTAAATAGCAAATTCAGTGCACAACAGAGTAATCCCTTGGTACAGAGAAACCAATTACATTAAGTAACCACAATTAAATATGCTTAAATCTCGTACAAAGCAGCTTTACATCTAACTTCAAGTAGTCAGTAAAAGTAATTCTGCAATTACGAACTGTGGATTACTTCTCAGCGTGTTAATATATACAGGTTTTTCTTAAGTTTACCTAGGACAATGATGATGTAAGTTAACGGCTATGGCTGCTTCCAGTGGAAGTTAACCAGGACTCAGAAACAGCATTAAACATCTTAATCATTATCTCACATGTAAAACAACTTAGCTTCTGAACTTTAAGTATTGCCTGTTACTTGGAAAGGCTCACTTGCCCCTCTGCTCCAGGCTGGAACAAGTCCAGATGCAGTTGTGGCATCTAGATACGAGGTAATTCTTCAGAAACGAAAGAAGCTAACAGTGCAAAAGCTGATTTTAGCACAGAACAAGGCTGATGTTTAAATACGCTGCTAAAGTGGCTCCAGAAAAGCAAATGAAAACAACTTCTTGAGCTTGCTAATACCTCAGCTTGCTCTGCGGTCTAGATAGTTAGCTGATGTTTCCTGGACCATGACTTATTTGTGGAGATTTTACAAGAGTAAGGGGCTACATTTTAATTTTTTCCAGATGAAAACCAATTCACAGTTGAGTGTTTGCTAATTACTTCCACTCAGCTTTGTTGCATGCCAAACTTTTCAGTTGTATTTAATGTTATTACTTGCTGCTCTGGAAATAAACATTAAATGGAAATGGGGCATCATTACTGTACACTAGTAATTCTGTGAAATACCATTTTAAATGAACCTGCCTTTACATGAGCATGCTGAAAAGCACCAAATGATTCCAAGCTTTTACAGTATGTTGTACTAGAACACAAAATAGAGTGAAATAAATACACTTTAAATAAGAAAATTCTGAGGAAAAATTCAGATGGTTCCTAACAAAAGGCGATAATATTGTAACAAATTTTAGTGAAGTAAATTTATTTTGTAAAGAGATGCTTTCCGTGAAATAATGAAATTACCTAAATATGATTAAATGTGAAAAATCAATAATGAAATGTTTAAGTGGTCTATTGCTTTATAATGTCAAACTCTTGCTAGTGATGCAAAATCATTTTGATCTCCATTTTTTTTACAGTGATGCTCCAAAATCTGTGATCTAGACTTAAATGTAGACTTCAGTGTCTAATGTTTTATGAATTTACCCTTGTAGTCTAATGCTTTTACATTAATGGCATTTTGGGGTCTATTTTGTGCTGTGAAGCTTTACTTTGAAGCCCTACTAGAAACTGCTGTATTTAAGAAATACCATTTTCCAGCATGTAATAGGGGCATAATGTAATTAGATTAAGAATTTTTTTTTTTCCCTGAAAGCCAGAGTAGAAATGAGTCACAAATTAATAGCATGGGACAGTATTGCCTCTTTAAGGTATTTGAAAAGTCAACAGCGTAACTGAAGATGAAGCTGAGACTGCAATAAAAACTTCCTAGAAAAGATCTCTGACACTTGGAGGCTGCTAGGTCATTACAGTTAAAATATATGTAACTAACCTGCAGTAGTACACAGAGCATACAGTTTTGAAGAAGTGTATCTCTGAATACACGTTGATAACTAAAACATCTTTGTATTGAAGAGACAGGAGTGTGTTCACGTTTTAGTCACATACATTTATCCTTTACACAGAGAACATTGATTTCTGTTAAAGAAATTCTGGATTTGACCTTTATCAGCACAGAGTGGAAGTCCAGTTTCTACACATTTCTAAGAAGTCAGTTTTGGAAATAGGCACATGAGTAAGAAGAACGTGTCTGCAGTGCCGAAATCGGCTTGCAGTACAAGCTCTGTGGAGACAGTACTATATACTCTGACAGCTTTTCTAAGTGATAGAGGTAGACAGTTTCATAATGATCAGCTGAATGTCCTTTCAATACAGTCTGTCTTTGTATTTTAAGTCCTTTACAAATTCTGCCACTACACAGTGCTCTTGATGTGTTCGAAATATATAATTTAGGCAAGAAGTAGTAGCAAGACTGTTGAGGCCTAACTTGAAAATGGAAGTAGATCTGTTGAGACTTGCTTATCTTTAGTCCATCCCAGCTTCATGATTCCATAATTGCTCTTAATTATGGATGCTCTCTTTCTGTTACAGTGCCTAGGGGCAAAATAAAGATCTTGGTGTGTGCTTAACTACTCTCTTCTCAAAACATCTCAAATTTGAGTGCATAAGAGAAAGTTAGTCTTAGAAAAGCGTAGGTGACTTAGAGTCTAAAATCATAGAAATGCTGGTTGTTAGGGTGATGGTGACTCCTAGATATGGAAATACCGTGGTCATGACACTAGAGTCCTCTTCATTAAACTTTAACTGACTCACTTGAGTAAGTGAAATTGGTGTTCCTACAAAGCAGCTGAGCCCTCTGTAGTGCAGAACTGCATAAAGAAACAGGGAACAGCATGAATAAGGCAGTTTGCATAAAATTTCATATTTTATGATAATTTTCATGCCTGACCCTCTAGTTTTCCACAGGTTTTTAAAGTCCAGACCATGGAACTTTCCAAACTTTCCAGAAATATGTAAATGACATAACAAATGGGATGGTTGGTTGTCTGTGTGTGCGTTTACTTTTACACGGATAAATCCAGCATATCTTTTTTTGTAAGTCTCAGTATGTTGTTATGGATATTAGTAGCATCGAACCACCCTAGTGTTTCCTGAGTCTACAGAGAGGACATGAGGGTTGACACTAATTCATGGACAACATTGTGATTTATGTCCTCTGGAGCTTTGTTACATAGGAAGTCATGGTGAAACGGGAAACCAGGCATTGTACGAGAACATCCATAAGTATGTAACTAGAGGAAAAAGCTGCAAAAATAATTTATGAAAGATGTTGCTGTATAAAAATATATTATTGTGTGCAGCTGGATACCATAATTGTTGCTAGTAATGTGAGTGACTAATTTGATCTAGACCTGACTTTTTAATTGAACGTAAGGACTTGAGGAAGGAAGAAAATGAACTTGCAGATACTGATAAAAGTAGCAGTATTTTGTGTAGTCAGGGCCAAAGAAAGATGATATTGTGTATGAACAAATGAACAAATGTTCAAAGTTATTTAAGAATATTGATTCCTTTGGTTTTCAGAAGCTCATACGTGCTTAACACTAGTATTGTAGAGTAGGTATGATGATGTTTTGCCCTACGGCGAAATCTAGTAAAAGGAAATGTGCCAAAGCAGATGCATAGTTGTATTTTGTGTCGAAGAACTAACTGAACTTGACCTAATCAAAATGACAACATGAAGTTTGTGTTTGAGTTTCAGCCCCCTCTCCCCTTAATTTTTTTTTTAAATGGCTACAGAAGGACCAGTGTGAATATGTTTATCTGAACAGTGGATAACACTTTGTAACATGCTTAACCTTTATCACCTCTTTGACTTACAGCAGTAGTATTGTATTATGGAACCAACTGTTTAGTGTGACAAAGTTGCTGATAATTCTTAAGAAATCAAGGTTAAATCTTACTTTGCCTGGTATGATAGGCTTTGAAGGTTACAGTTACATTATACTAATCTGAGTCTGTGTGTGTGAAAATTAGTTATGTCTTTAGGTAGCAAGTTTATCCTCTTTACTATTTGGTTATACAAAATATAATGGAAGAGTTTGGGACTGTTCTAACGTCAAATTCCTTAAGATACGGGTCCCACTGAAAGCACATGAGAAGTCTGGAAGGTGATCATTGTTTCTTTTGCTGCCCAGTCTGGGACTAGTATTTGCAGTATCAAATATTTATGCTGTATGGATGTATTCTTCTGTTCCACTCTTCCTTCCGTGTTTCCGTACCCTTCCAGGTGCTTACAGTAGAGAATGTTCTTAAAACGCATGTACTAAGACTTAGAGGAATATTGTGTGCTTCACTATAGGTGCAGAGGGGTCAGTATCTTGCTTGTAATCACAAGCCACCTTTAAAGATGATGTTTATGGTACTGTTATGTAGGCGTTAAATAGTATGTTAAGTTGTGGTGAATTTAAGGACAGTATAATTTCCTTTTTTTTGGGAGGGGAGAAACCCAACTAAGAGTCAGCTTGGTGCATTAATTCATTACTTCACTGTTTTTCAGTAAAGCTACCTGTTTGGTTGTGAGCCGTTTTCTAATCTGATGTTAATCTAGCCATGTATTCCCTCCCTCTACAACTTTGTAGCAATTTGATTTAAGTTTTGCATAGATGTGTCTTTACAGGATGATGGTGGCACATCATCAGAAGAGATTAGGCTAGCAGTTTCCTCTCATTTACTAATCTGTATAACTTTGTCATAACAAGATTTGTCCTGCAATTGTAGGAGTTTAGATACTGAAAACATCTATCTGTCATTACTGGAACTTGACTGCAGTTACATTTGAAATTATTTCTGGTTTTGTGCTTCAGCTGAATCTTCCAAGTTTTTCAGAACTCAGAAAAATGTTTTAGCTGTGCTACCCAGGGTTTCTGATTATTTTAATTACCATTATTTTTTATTTTTTCTTCACTGTGACTCACTTAAACATACACGATAACTGAAATGATCTGTAATTGCAATACTTCAACTAAATTCAATCACAGATATGTGGCCTTGTTGAGCTACAATGTGCAGCTAGAGAATGCTTATTCTGCTTGCACTTCTTCTCCAAACTTCGGAACAGTACTAAGAACTGCAAGATGCACAGAAATATCCACCTACTGGTATCTGTTAGCATAACAGTGCTTTTGCTCAACACAAGGCTACAAGTAGCTTTAAGTAGTAGTACAATGAACTTAATGCTCAAGTTTGGCACACAGTTTGAAGCTTTCCCAGTCAGGCTTTCTGATGTAATTAATCATAGCTACGAAAAACACAGTGCATTTTGCCCAGACAAGAGGAATTAATTTTTTTGTTTCCCTTTGAGAAAGGGTGGTGCATGGAAGGCTTATGCTTTCAGTTACTGAACTTGGGTACCTAGGATATGTGTCCCCATTATTATTCTAAGGTATGACGAGTCATCATGGGAAAGTAATACTTCCACATAAAAGAAAACTATCCACAGAGTTACTTCTGAATTTAACTTTATGTTTTCGTTGCACTGTATTTGAATACACTTCTATTAACGAAGTTAATATACAAAAACTTTTTCCCATGGATTGCAGAGACTTCTACATTATAACATATAAGGGGGCAGGGTGGAGAGCAAGATGTACTTGTGCTGCAGAATTTCTTAATCTAATTAGTGTGAAAAGAATAAAACGAGAAATTAACTGACACAGAGTAGTTTGAACATTTCATGCAACAAATACTGGTTTCTGTACGGAGTGTGATCTATCTGATTGGTGTGGAGTTATTCTCACCCTAGATATCAGCGAAAACACCCATTTGCTATTGTCCAAATTCTTGCAACTCTTCTTCATATTCTTCCTAATGGCGTAGGAGTTGAGTGGAATCCTTAAAGAAGTTGTTTCAAGGATGTCAGTCACAGCAAGGCATCAGAAGAGATTGCAGACTTTCAGCTTACAATGCTTGAAGGCTTGGGGTGGGGGCAATGTTGATATCTTAGTAAGTAAGATATCTATCTAATTAGATACATTAAAAGTGATCACTGGGGAAGAGCATGTCCTTAGATACATCTGTTGACTCTGATTTTTGGAATATAACTTTTCTTCAGTGTGTAGTTAGACAGAGAAAATAAACCCTTAAAACCCTTGGGAAAACTGCTATTAAAAATCAAGAAGCAGTTTGTGTGGGATGCTAGCATTGTTTAAAACCCAAGTAGTGACAATGAAATGAATGAAAATTGAACCAAACTGATCTTGTGCATTCAACTAAAGAAGGCAAATTCATTCCTAAGCAGCTGAGAATAGATGTGTTTTTTATACAAATGTTAGTTGGATATTCCTGGTCAACAGCAGGCTAAAGATTGCCAGCCAAATTCCATGTTAGGAGGACTAAATGTCAGGAAAACCTTTATTATTACTATTATTAAAATTTTTCTTTTCTTTTCCTCCTTAGAGAACTTGCCCCTCCATTCTCTATTTAAAAAAACAAATTCATAGATAGGTACCAAGGCAATATTATAATGAGAAACAGTGTTTAGCCCTTGCCTAAATCACTAAGCGTGTCTGAAAATAAATGTGCTAGCTTTACAGACTGAAAAGGTTAAGGCATAGCTCCACTGAACTAAATGTTGTCTGCAACTGAGCACTGCAGCAATCCTTATTTAATAAATATACTGATATATATGGAGGGAGGAGTCAAGTAACTTGCTTGAGTGGCTCCAGAGAAAGAACTAGGAAGGACTAAATCATCCCTTAATCAGTGGTTTCGCTGAGTTACTGCCACTCTTATGTTAATGAAAGTTTTCTGAAGAATACTTATGAAATGGACTCAGATGTACAATTTTATGAACTAGTAATCCATACTTTGTATTGAAGGCCGGGGTTTTATTACTTTTTGTTTCTGTCTGATGTAAGCAAACAAATTACTGTGGACTGTCAGCAATAAGCGTAGGAAGAGAAATCATTGGGACAAAAAATGTCTCAAAAAAACCCAAGAGAGAAATTAATGACCACCTAAGATTCCACATATACCAGAAACAATTCTAGCTTGAGTGGTCGTGCTCAGCAGAGAATGCCTGTCATCATACTCCAAGACAGAATTACCTTTGGGCTTGTAATGTTACTGAAATACGATTAACTTATCCAGATCTTATTTGTTGTTGAAGGCTTGCAGCAAGTTGTTGACAGTATGACCCGTAAAAATAGTATTTGTAGAGTGTCTGTTAGAGAAATAAAGAAAGGCTCACCTGTCTGATATGTGAAGTTGGTTAGAAATAAGGTTAGAGAAAATTGGAGATAACTTTGTCTCCCCTTGCCGCTTTTGAGCGCTGAAAAAGGAGGGTGTGTAAGTTTTTATTCTGTTGCGAGTGGTAGATGCACAGGCACTGTTTTATTTGAAGGAAAAAGCAAATGAAACTAGTAAGGGAGTAGGTTGAAGAGAAGAAAGGTTATTGTTAAAATTGGTACAGCTTTTCCCAGCATTCCCAAGCAAGTCAGTGCAGAGAGTATTAATTAGAGGGATAAATACAAAATAAAAATGTGAAGTTGCAGTGGATTTCAAAAGGGGTTTTTAATGCTGAAATCTGTTTTGGTGGTTCTTTTTTTCCCCTTCACAGTGCTATGTAACTGGATATCAAATGTTAGTCTTTCTGTGATTTCTAGAAAAATTAAAAAACTTTGGGGAAAAGAAGAAAGCAGATTTGTTGTAAAAAAGATGGCATTAGTCTCAATTCGACTTCTGTTCTTGAATTGCTTTGGGTTTTAAAAGTATGATAGGCTTATGGTGTGGTAATGTTCAATATGGGAATGACTTTAGGTCAACCCTAGTCACTAATTTGCTGCAAAACGCACTGGTTCTCTAACTCTGTGGTAATAGCCTTTAAGCACCAACACTTGTTCAGCTGCTAATCTGCTTTTTTCCCATCTTTCTAGTTCTGTTGCTTTGCAGAGAATCTCATGGTTTTCCTATTGAGTGAATGCATCTCCTTCAAGCTGCTAAACAACTGTCGTTTGTTTTTACACCAACCTATAATAAGAGCTTTGCAACATGTGAAATAGTACTGCACATCCTTTGTGCAGCTTTTCCATAACTATTTAAGCCTCATAATTTTTCTGCACCTAAAGACAAACTAAATATGTTGACGACCTTTTTTTTTTTTTTTTGTACTTTACTCAGAATTTAAAGGTCTTCTCAAGGCCGTCAGCTTGGTTTAAGTTTATTTACCTGAGCTAAAGCACAGGAAGGCAAGCTATGCTGAGTCCAGAAGACAGCAGGACTTTACCTTCAAATTACTTAGCAGCTTCTGGTGTTAAATTAAGGCAGACAATAACAAGCTGAAATGAGTATTCCTGGTCAAATATACTTCTTAACTAGTTCTGCTTATATAAAGATCTTAGCTGCTTTTGAACAGTCGATAAGCTGTTTAGGCATTGCTATGAAAATACAGTAGTAACTTTCTTTTGTTTACTTTTTTGGAAACAAGGTGTCAGCATAAAAGTAATGCAGTGTGTGTGTGTGCACACTTGCTACCAATCTGTGAAGTGAGCTTGGTGAGTTGGGACCCAAATTGTGGTAATCTTTGCTAGAAATATTTTTCTATTACATGTGTTGATCGCCTAATAACAGTTTTGGGTGGATGTTAAAGTCCTTGTCATGTATGAAATTATAAATGGGTTGGCATCTTCTTGCAATGATCATTTTCACATTATAAATTTGCAGCTGAGGCACAGAGGTGCATCAGACTTCTTGGCTTTACTGGTAGGATGGTAAAGATGGTGTCCCTTAAACATTTGACCTCATGAAGGAGGCAATAACAAATCAAAATCAATATGCTAGGAACAGCATTTTCACAAATCTGAGAGAAAAGCTCTGTTATAATAGTCTATTCAGTGTTAAATGCTGGGTATTGCTTTAGAAAACATATATAGTGGAACACATTCTACCAATTCTTACCTTCATGTGATTTTTGGGCAGAATTCAGTGCTTCAATTAATTTTAAAGGAACACGTATCTTTTAATTATGCTTCCAAATTCTAAGTTTAAGATAAAAACAGGAAAGTACAGAATAGTTATGGATTTGCTTCACCAAATTTTTCTAACTGCCCCTGTGATCAGGAAAGAACTGGGTTTTACAACAACTTAAAAAACCCAAACAACCAACCAAAACACAAACCAAACTCTGAAACTAAATGAAAATATTTGTGCTATAGTTAAACTCCCCCTCATAGAATATTGTCTTACATGTATCCTTCTTCATGTGGCAGTACTCCAATGGGCTCCAACAGCAAACATGACCTGATGAGAGAACTGCAGCTTTCTTCTGTAGTGTCAGCATCTGTGCTGTCCCGTACAAGTAAGTCATAGCTTTACAAAGCTTGATTGGGAAAGTACTTTTTTTGAGTTGAATTGTAAAACGTTCAGACTTGTGGTGGTGACTTAGGGTAACATTGCACTGTGTTAGATTTGGGAATGTGATGCTTCCCTCTACTGGCCGACCCACAGAGAGTAAGTTTTATTATCTGGTGAAGCAAGCAACAAAAACATTTTAAAATAAGAGCAGCCTTTGCTTAGGACTGAAGTAAGAGGGTTGTCATAGCAGTCTCTTACCCAGGAAGAATTAAATCCCTTACCTGCATCACAAAACAGCTTTACATTGTAAAGTGACTAAAATTATATCAGTCAGTTTTGGGAAAGTGAAAGTACATTAATATTTTAAGCTACTTCATGTCTACTAGTAACAGTAATGCTAAGTATTTGCAGTACAATACAAAAAGCATGCAATGAAGTATTTGAATTTGGCAAGGAAGACTTTTATCCAGTGTGGAACCCACAAACCATGTTGCCTCTGACTGATATTTAAAATGGGCTTATCTCTCAGCTTAACTTGGAGAGTTTATATGCTCCTTTTAATTTCAGATGAGAATTTGTGCATAAATCTCATTCTGTGAGTTGATGCAAAACCCACACAAATTTCCTGGTCAGTCACAGGATGTAAGATAACAAGAAAAAATGCTTAGCTTTTGATTGTAGTATGTGCTCCATGAAATGAGTTACCAGTGATGGTGATATTCTAATTAACATGAGCATTCACAGACTCTTAGTACAGTTTAAGACTGCATTGTGTATGAGAGTCTCGCAGTGTCAAAGCACTTGCGTATCACAGGGGGCTCTTTCAAGTGATAAAGAGACTTCTAGGTTTGTACCACAATTTCTTCCTTCCTTAAATGATGCCATTTTGCCTCTATAATGTGTAATGTTGGAGATTCATCACCTTTGTAGCTGGAGATGAACAGCTCACTGAGAGACCTTTTCTTCCCTTTAAAATGTGAGTTCTTATGTTAAATTGCTCGTAGCTACTGAGAGGCTGCTCAGGTTGGCTCCCCTGAGATCCACAGACACTGAAGGTCTTCACTCAGGACTGCACGTCTGTTCAGCTGAATCCTCTGCACTTTCCTTGTGCAGCTGTTACCCTGTAGAGGCAGGCAGAAGGTTGATTGCTGCTGGTGTCGTGAGTGCAGATTTAAAAAAAAGAAATTTACTTTGCCAGGAACTGCCGAGGAGATTAGTATCTCTTGTGGTGGGTTTCCACTTATATGGTAAGTGCACAGAATTGCACTTCCTCAATGGCAGGTGCAGGATATAGACAAAGAGAAATTGTCTTCTAAAAACTTTTCTTGCCACTCTCTAACAGCAAGCAAATGGGCAAATTATGTGGCTGACTTTAAATTCTTCATATGTCAGTTTTCACATGTGAGATCTGAATGATATTTCCTGTTGAAATCAGTGTTTGTTTGTTTTTTTTTAAACAATTGATAATTAAACTAAGTCCTGCTTTGATTCTCTGCTGAATCTTCCAGGACTCAGTAGCAGACATCTATATGGCTACAAAAATATATAGGCACCAAGCCTGTCAAGAATTCAGGGAGCGTCTGGACACTGCTCTTAGTCGTACGGTTTAGTTTTAGGTAGTCCCACAAGGAGTGGGGAGTTGGACTTGATGATCCTTATGGGTCCTTTCCAACTTTATGATTCCCTTATCTGTCATTTTGGTATTGGACACTAGTCATAGTGCCACTTTACCATGAAAGTACTCTTCTTGAATCTAGACCCAAAATTCCATATGGGTAACAGCTAAGAAAACAAGTATTTTTATAAAGTGTGATCCAGCTGTTTTTCTTCTATTTAAACACCTCTCCATACAAATTGCATATATAAAAAGGGGCCAGTGACATTAGAACTACAGAAGAATAGAAGGATGGTAAGGAGGATGGTAATACCTAATCTGCAATCCCTATAGTAAGTCGTCAACTTTGTAGCTGAAGAATGCTAATATTTATTTAAAATACTTTTCAACACTGAGTCTCTGTAAGATATGCAGTAGGATCCTATGGTTCCTGCAGCTTGAAGTCTTCTAGGATTTCATTTACTTGTTCAAAAAAGCCAAAGCTAATGTTAGCATGCTTTATAGTAGAGTTTGAATACTTCAGAAATTCTAGACTTGGCTTATTAGGTTTCTTGATTAGGATTACCATAGTCTGAAGTCAGGAAAAAGAACCTTGTCAGGAAAAAGAACCTCATCAGGAAAAAGAAATCCTGAACAGCCCATCTTCATGGGTCTCAAGAGTTGTTCCCCAGGTGGCAGACAGAACTACGTAATAAGAGAAGTTAATTGGCTATAAAACTTCAGTAGAAAGGATAAATTTGTAACAAGCCTTAAAACACAGGGGGGGTTTTGTCTTCTCAAAGCAGGTGTCTAAAGTGACAAATGAATGGCATTGGACAAACCGCAGGAGACTGGAGTACAGTCTGTTTGCCAAGGAAGTATAACCTAATCACTCTAAGTGGATGGTGCGAAATAATTTTCTATGGAATATTGCAACACTTGAAAAGGTGATTGGGTTCCAGTTTTGAGCAAATGACAGTAGAGTTTCTAAAAAAAGGTAAGGCTCCGTGCAACATTTGGATGGCCTCATCAAAGTCAGAGGCACTTGACTTTGAGGCAGCCTAGCAGGTATGCTGCAAAAGAGCCAAGTGAATAAGCTGATAGGAAGTGTATCTGGTGCGGCTGTTGATTAGAAACAATTTGGAAATTATCTCCATGAAATGCCCTTTGAAAAGATTGCTATCTTGGCCACAGATTTCATCTGAACTACTTTAACCATTCATTATGGTGATACAAGCACTTTGAACTTAAATGACACCTAAAGCAATTTTTTTAATATTGCATTGTTGTGATCGAACTAGGATCAAAAGAAGATTCAAAATGGTAGTGCATTGAGGTGTTTTTGTTGTCCAACAGAAGTAGGCTAGTGTGAGGTGGTCTAGTAAATAAGAGATAAGTTTCTGCAAAGACTTTTTATTTTGGCAACTGAAAGTAAGCTACAAAGCTTATGAAGCTAATAGCTATAAAATAGCCAATCTCTTTCATTTATATGGATCACAACTTGGTAAAGCTTTGACACATTCATGGCTCCTCATACCCACTGCGACTGATTACCAGTCAAATATTCCATGGTGGCAATATCTTGATAAATACTTGCTGATCTTGGCGCATTGATTTATGTAGGTACATTATCATATTTATTTTACATAACTTGTGTAGATTTCTGTATAGGATAACAATTGGTAAATACTGAAATTGCAACAATGTTTACCTTATGCTTTGAAATGGGAAGAAATGCTCTTCAGAGAACCAAATCCTTACTTTTTCAGGATACTTGTAATTCTTATCTCTGCCAAAGAGGAAGAAAAGAAATTTTTGTGTTGCTTTCTGTGTTTTGGTTTTTTTTTCTCCCAGTGGTCTTACAATATTCCCTAAGAAAGTCAGCATAAAGCTACAGCCGAGCATGGTATCAGTCTGCTACTATGAGATGAAATTCCCATTGGAACTTCCCCACAAAAAGCATCCTTCTATAGTTCCACAAAGTCGCAATTTAGATAATCTGTTATATCATCTTTTATAATCCCTAAAATCTTGCAGGTTATTTTGGCTTTCCCCAAAATGTTTACTGAATTTGAAATCTTTTTTTAGTCTCTTAAGGATGAAAGTAGTAACTTAAGTTAAACACCAAAGGTAGAGAATAGTCAGTTAAAAAAAAAAAAATCACAAAAAATCATGTTATAGTGACAGGATGTTGAAACAAGCCCATGTGACTCTCACAGCATTGTTCATCGTACAGAAGAGTAACTGAGCAAAGTGCATGCTTATCTGATAGAGGAAAAAAAAGATACAAGTACGTAGTAACTATTTTGTCATCTCAGATCTGACAGTTTCTCCTGGCTGTGTCAGCAGAGCATCACTGAGAATCACAGAAGAGGCCACAAGATCTCATGTACGTCATCTACAGTTTTTGTGTCAAATATTGCTGTAGAGAAAGAAAAAATGTTCTTGTTAAAAGTAGAAGGTTGTTATGGAGGTGTCCTGCATGCACAAAGAGCTACAAGATGAATGTCTATGCTGCAGAAAGCTATATACTCTTCTCCTCGGAACTCAAAGGAGGAATGCAGGACGTAGACTTCAAGGACACTTTCATAAGCCTCTTGCTGCTCTCAAAGTTGTCCAAGAAACTAGATGGCAGCATTTGTTTTTCAGAGATACCTACATCTATCAAAAACAGTAGTGTGCCAAAGATGAATCTACCTTACCTTCTCACTCCCAAGGAAGGTATTTTTGAACTTTCTTTTTTTTTTGGTCGAAATACTAGTATTGGTATAATCTAAATGGTTATTAAGGCCTTTCTTTAAAGTACTTGCTGAGAAGGAATAAGCTTCAAGCAGTGATTGCCATTAAAATGATAATTTGATGCCCTACTTTGGATAACAAATAAGAAGCTAGTTTGAATTCTGTTGTCTCCAGTTAGGGTGTTGGACTGGTTTAATGACAGCAGTTAGTAGACACATCTGAGAAAAGCAGCTTGTAACACGCAACTGGAAAACCAATCTGGAGTGGAGTATCTTTGGCCTGAAGTTTGTGTAGTAGATATATTAGACTGCATGGTTAAAACCAAAAATGCAAAGAAAAATACCTGCAATGTGTAGAATTAAAGTAGGAATTGAATTTTGTAACTTCTTCAGAGTTGACTTCCAAAGCTATAGTGCTAGTAGCATGAAGACATGGGGTTTTCTGGGTGTTTGTTTGTTTGTTTTTAAATCACGCTAGCCATGAGACCAGAAACAGACTTTAAACTTGTGAAGTTAAACATGCGGTGATGTGTTTCAGTAATTTAACCACAATGATTGTAGTAGCCCAAATATGAAATTTCAGCTGAGAGTTATTATCAGCTGAAAGGTTATGTATTTATTTTTTATGTGTTTAAAGGACTTTTCCCAAAATGCTACTGAACAAGTGCTGATAGTTAGTAGGATTATTTTTTTTCCAGGTTTATTTGTATTTTTTGTTCTTATGTGAGAGTACTGCACTGATGACTCCTCAAACTTTTCAAGGCATGAAAGAGAAAATGGCAAAATTTCAGGAGTAAAATCTTCTCTTTAAAAAAGAAAAAGAGAACAAAACAAATATGCGCATTTGTGAAGGCTTGGTTGATGTTATATGTGGAAGCTCTGCGATAATACTGATTTAGCCGAGTCCCAGGTTACTGTTGCTTAACATGAGAAACAGGAAGTTAGTTAACTTGGCGAGGGGAGTAGTTGAGGCAGTTCATAAGAGGTTAAAGCTATTTCATAGCGTATGCTATACTCCTGCTTGATACAAATCAGTCTTGAGGCTACCAAGACATGTTGGATGCTGTAGAACAGGATGCAAATATTGATATATGGGACAGAAAGTATCCCAGTTCCAGTGAACTGTTGGAACTCTGTTAACTGGGATTGCATGCAAGGCCGCTTACAGAAGGTATGCTCTTGAGCTGCCATAAAATTTCTGCAGTAGTAAATCTAAATTCTGAACTCCAAATACTTGCTTCGAATTCTTCAAGCTGTTTTAACTCTTCAGTGTTTTCTTTCCTCCTTTTGTAACATGATGGTTTTAATCTTTCCTAGTATTTGATGGATCCACTTGTGTTGAATTCCACCTTTGGTAAATGTAGGCTTTTTCTTCTTTTCCTGAAGATATTTTTTTTTTTTTTTAATCCCCCCCCCCCCCCTTTTCTCATTTTCCTCCTTTTGCTTGAAAGGTAAAAGTGGAAAAAAGAATGAGTCCACAGGACTTATACCAAGCTTCATCACTTTTCCTGTACAAAGAAGCATACTCCATTATTCCTTAAAGATGTTGTGAAATCCATTATTAAAAAAAGAAAGGGGGGAGAAAACACCCCACAGTATTGAGTGTCCCTAGCATTTTTTTTATTGCTATGGTTGCAACAATTTAATTCTTGGTACATTGGCTTAGTTTTCTTTCAATTATGTGCTTTTTGGAGTGTAACCTAAGCTAATTAAATGATGTTTCCTCCTGAGGGCTGGCAGTTTTGGCAAGGAAGGTAACAGCTGCACCATGCTGATGAATAATGACAAAACTTGTATTGGGGTTGTATTTCTGCCTTGTCAGATACAATAGTAAGTTGATAGCATTGAGGAGTACAGGAAGCTTTCACAATTGTATAGCTGAAGTCGCCCGAAGTAAGAATTTATAGTGGAAGGCTGTCTCTGTCCAGGCAAATAGGCACACTGCTGCCTCTGTAGAGTTAGCAGCCAGAAGTAGGGTGACACTTTAATTTCACTTCCACTTGAAGTTTTGACCTTCAGCAAGTCATTCAGAGCCTTTGTGCTGTAGTTTCCCTATCCACATAATAGAAACAGAATTTGAGTCACAGGAGTGTTGGCATATAATTTTCATAGTACTCCACAATATCTTGATGAAAGGAGGTGTGTAGGTGCAATTAACACCAGATGAGTCTGAATTGCACTCTCAACAAAGAGAAGTCTTTCAGTTAGTCTGCAATAAAATCATAATTATATACCCAGTATCCTTGGCAACAGATTATGGTCCCAAAAGGTGATATGACAGTTCAGTATTAATTACTGATACAGAGATCAAAAAGAAGGAAGAACAGAATCATTTGAACAGTTTCTGGGGTGTAAATAAGCATTATGTAAGAAATATTAAATGCATCATACTGAATATATAGAGGTATGCTCTCTAAAGAAACAAACAAATAATTTGCATAGTTAGGACATGAACTTTGAAAAATTGCATGCTTGATGATTTAGATTCATACCAAGAGATGGTATGTATTGGATATGGATTAGTTTCTCAACAGGGAATTGTATCAAGTTTTCTTTTTGAGAAAGCCAGCCCATGAGACACAAGGATTATCAGTTGATGAACTGAAGATAACTTGTTTTAGCATAAGTGTTTTTACAGAGGAATTACCTGATTGTAAATCCTTGTGGATATATTTTAAATACTCTGCAGTGTTTCATGGCAAAGGTTCCTTATCCTTTTGAGCTTGAGCTTTAAGGCCGTGTGTAGGAATACAGGAAACACACTACCTTCCCTTATTCACCCCCCTCAAAAAAAGGTTAATATTTTAAGAAACACTTCTTGTACAGCTACATGTTTTTCAATACTCCCTCATCTCTATTTACTTTCTACTCAGTACTTTTTAATGCCATAGCTCTCACCAGTGCATAGTGAGTTTCCATTGCCTTCCCCTTTTTACTCTCTTTGAAATGAGAACCAACAGAAGTAATAACCCTAGAAGGCAGAGTTGTCTTGTTTATTTTTGAAAGAATGATTCTGTCATCATCTGGATGACAAACTCTATGGGTCAGTTTCTACCTGTACCCTCAGTAAGGAAGATGGAAATGAGGAGAAAGTTAGCAAGGTGTGTGAGGAATATTTGTGGAAATAAGATCTTGGAAATAGGACAATAATGAGTAGAAGGAAAGGGTAATGTAGGCATGTGAATTCTAAATGCTTTCCATCCTGAAAAAACACTGGCTGCTGGGAATATATTTTAACTGATTTTTGTGTTGCTACTGAGGCAAAGAATAAGGCATAACATAACATTATTGGTGGTATGACATAGTTTGAATTCGAAAATGATGATAGTGCCTGCTTTTACGTGACTTGCTTAATGGAAATTTCCCTCCACCCCAACAATTTTGAGTCTAAAATCAGGTGACAGGATCTCCGTAATTTAGTACATTATGATACATCTTACCTTCGACAGATTTGGTTACTGAAGTTTATTAAAGTGCACTTGGTACTAAGTATCAAGACCTGGTTTTGCTTTCAGTTTAAGTAAAGATCTTTATAGGAAAGGGAAAACACCAGAAGACAAAATAATTTTGTGATCATTTATTTACTTACAATTGAATGGTTAGGAACCAGGCTTTGTTTTCTGTATTTATATGCCTGCTTGATACAGTAGCAGCCTTGCACTATGCCTTTTTTTACAGGCAAACATGGTTATTTAGAATGAACTGTATGAGGATGTATTGCTAGTGTGCGCATATATGTTCATGTGTGTGTCTTACTGGATTTCAAAGTTGTCCTTTTTAATTGTAAATTACTTCTGAGGTAAACACTTTTCTGTCTTGCAGATGGGGTGGTGTTCAAATACTTGTGCTCTTGATGTTCAGCTACCATGAATCTGTAAAACAATTAGGCTTCAAACTGTGTGCTTGAGATAACTAACTGAAGGTTTAAGAAAACAAACACTAGCAAAAACTATTCTGTGAATAAACATTAGAAGTAATTTAGATGATCTAATTATATTATAGTTCATATTTCTAACGCAGGACAGAACATCCTAGCTTGAATTATCTCTATATTTCCTGCCAAATTTTATACATTAGATTTAGTTCCTTATTGTAAGACATTTTTAATCCCTGTTTTCTCTCAGTCCCTGGAGATGCAATGCTGCATTGCATGCTTATTCTGCTTGGTGTGATGAGGAATTACTACAATACTTGTCATAAGGGGAGGGATAGCTTCTCTTACTGCAAGTTTAATAGTTTAGTTTAGAAGCAGTTGTCAGGAAAACTTGCATCTAAAATAGCTGTTACACTTTTATAAGGAAGCCGGGATTGCCGCTTCCACTTTCTGCTCTATCCATAGACAGATGCTCCTGGGACTCCGATCAAGTGCCTGAAACCTTCTGGAGAATTCCCTTTTGGTTGAGATTAAAAGCAGATGAACACTACTTTTTTTCTGTTGCTATACTACATGGTATTACTGTCTGTAAGGCCTGATCACAGATACTCTGTGTACTTTCTAAAATGATGCTGAAATTCTCTTTACAAATTTCCAGTAAAAAAGTGAAATTACCCTGTCCAAAAGGAAGTTTGGCCTGTGTTTAGAAATAGACCAAATAAGGACAAATGACTTGGAGTTGCAAAAATGCTGATGATTAATAGTACTCGTTAATGGTGGAAAAATTTTTTTTTTTGATTGAAGTTCTTGTCAAACTAGCATAGCTACAAATAAGCATTAGATGTGCCTATAAGGAAGATGTTAGTGAGAACAGAAACTCAGTTTTGGCAATGTGAGGGGAAGTTGTGTACTTTGTTTGCGTAAAAACTTAATGGCCTTCTAAAATTTTGCTAGTAACATTTGCAGCTGCTCTGCAAGTTAACTCTGGAAACTGTAATTGGTAAATGTGCTTCTTAAGTATGTATAAAAATTTGGAGGCTGCCTTAAAATATTCGTGAATTTGTTATGCAGTGTATTATATCCTGGAAAAATACAAGTTTATTTATTTTTTTATTTTGTATTAATCATGTCTTTCTAAAGCCTACCAAAATTTTACAACTTAGTGTCAAGACTGTCCTTCAGCTCTAGAGTCTGTAAGTCTTCTGCTTGGTCCTGACAATTCCATCTTCAATGTGAATATAGTCTACTGCAGTTCTGCAGGACTGGGAGGTCTCATGGGTTTTCACAGAAACATTCAGAATTTAATACCGCAGAACAGTGAAACAATATATAGGAACTAAAGACCGTGTGGATTTCAGCTGGAATTGTGTTCACATTCTGTTTACAGGGAAGGGCCCGTAAATGGGAGTTGTATTTGCCAGTTCAGTTCTAATAAGTGAACAAGTTGCTGCACAAGCTTATTTGGTAGTATGAGGTAATTTCACCATTTAACTTCTACTTGGGCAAATTATTAGAGCAGTAACTTTCTTTCATTCTGAATGTACTGAATTTTTTTCCGGTTTACTGTAACTCATCTTCAGTTACCTGCATTAAATAGCATTCAATGCATAATGTGGCTGAGTGAATACATCCATATCAATAACATACTGTATGTTATTGTTTCCTATACTAGGAAAGCATCTGTTCAGACACAAAACATTGGCTACGGTTAGCATGTGTGAAGATCCAGCTAAAGTAATGCTTATGCTTTCATCTCCTCTTTGCAGGACTACAGGGATAGGAGGCTTGATGGTGCAAGAAGCGTTTGACCCTTCACTGACAAGCCTCACTGAGATTCTCAGAAAGGGTAGGCACTGGAATAAGAATAACTGAAAAATTTGATTCTTGCTGAGACTCTATTATTCAGTTTACACCTTAGCATTAGATAGCATGGGAAGAACAGTGAAAAGAAAGTAAAAAATAACTTAGCTCTGTAGCACTGCAGAATGTTACTATAGATAGGCTGCAAGATTAGAGAGCTGTCTTGGCCTTTTACAGTTCAAAGACCTGCAGCCTCATCTGCCTTTCTATCCTAAGGAGTTTTTCTTAGGAATTTTGTACTTCAGATGTCACACTATCATGTGTTAGGTTAAATCAATGAGTTTTGTCTCAGATTTCCTTCTATCCTTTTATTCTATCATTATCCCTTTTCCTTCTCTTGGCTTGGTTCTAATGTCTCACATATGTGGTTATTGGAGTAATTTGAGAAACATATACCCATATCAATTGGTTGGGTGCTTTTGTAGAAATTAGTATGCACAACGGTAGATCCCAAAACTCAGACGCTGAAGTCCCTGTGGTATCTAACACTGGCCTGACCAGTATTACACTAAAAGTCTTTAAGGTAATTGTATGACATCTGCAAGTCACGTTTGCTTTCATGGAGCTTTGTGAGGCTTCAGCGAAGAAGGATGTAACATTTAGTGTGATAAAAACACAGTGGGCTGTAACATTTTGCATTTGGGAAAACCATGGCAAGATGAATTAATCAGTTTATTGCTTAGATGTATTAGGCAAAGTAAAAACAAAACCAACAAAAGCCCCCAAATCTGTCTATAGTAGCACTATAATACTTAGGAAATCCTATTTTCATAAAGAGTAGAAGAGGAAAATCATTCATTCTGTTCCTCTGGGGTAGAAGGGTACTCAGTGGCTGGTGGTGAACCAGCAATTCCATTGTGTGTGTGAGCTTTTATTTTATTTCCTTATTATGGTTAGAAAATGTCTTTGTTCAAAGTCTCATTTTATTGTGTGATGAGAGTTCAGCAAAGGTTCTTCAGTGTGCTAAACTTCTCAGCTGTGTTTGGGAAACCTCTATTAAGGTCTGTCTTCAAAATGTTGCATTCACTTTTATTTAGGGAGATTTTGGTGTTTGCTGTGCTGAATCTTACTAGAAAACAAAGAGCATTGCGGGATGCTTTGACTTCCTCCATCTGGTATTCAGCCACCCAAAAATGCTGACTTTATTTAAGAGTGGTCTAATTTTCTGTACTGTGGAGCTCCTAAATTGAGGGATTATTTGCTGCACAACTGGTAACTCCTGCAAAACCCTTTTTTTCCCTTTACCACTCTCTTTAAGGTAAAATAATTGTGTAGTGTCCCTTCCCCCTCCCAAGTAAAAAGATGTAACAACGGATGGTGTTTTAGTGGAGAGTTACTTGTTATGTTCAGACAGAACGCAGGCGCAGGCTATCCACTTCTGATGTTTTTCCTTAGCTTTGTTTTTCATCCAATCCCAATGCATCCAATGTGGAATCTTAACCTTGCTACTTTTCCCAATAAACTGCAACATAGTTACTCCCCTCTTCCTATGGAATGTGAAAACCAGGTATGGGTTTCTGTAAGTCCTGTTGGTTCTTCTGGGCTTTTTATGGCCTGGGCCATGGAAGCAGCAGTGAAACTGCTCTCTGGATATAATTTTTGAACTAACTAAAGAGAGTTTTGGGGTAGCCTGCAACCATAAATACCTTTAGCCAATTTAACTTTTGATCAAGTAAACATGGCCTTAACTTCTGAGGGTGGTAAATTAAGTTATGTAAGAAAAGAGGACATGAACTAATCTCTCTCCTGTACTGCCAAATGACAATCTCATACATTATTAATCTCATTTAACATGAAGCTGTACACCAAGTTCTGCTGGCTGCCAAAGTGCAAAGTTATCAGAGCATTGCATGTGGCTTGTGCTGTGATGCTTGACACTCTCTAAGGAAAGCAGAGAAACTGTGCAAAGGTAACATTGATTTTAATTTAACACTTGATCTCTGCAAGGATTTGGAGGGCAGAAAATTCTTCAGGAAGCAGTAAGGGGTACCTAAAAGTAGCATAGGAAAGTAGCTGTAGAACTGTTACCATAGGACTTGCTGTGTGTAGTTCAGCAATATGCTTATCCTTTGAGAGTCGTGTTTTTTTGCTCTGAGAGTAGCTGGAAGAGGTTGTCAATGTTGGAGCTTCTGTGGTAAAGCTGCTCAACTTGACAGTGGTTACCTGTAATCTTTCAAAGAACTGTTGCAGTTTAACAAGGTTGAAAGCTTCTAGTTCTCATTGTGTTGTGTGTGTGCTCTAGGTTGTGACTGAGCCTGCTGAGGAGGGATAGCACCTTACTTAAGATTAACTGAACAAAATTTGCATGTCCTTTTGGCAAGGAGACTAGGACAAGCTGGTAAATAGGGAGTTCAGATGAGGGATGTGCCTGTCTGCAGTAGAGAGCACAGTGAGACACAGATGTGACAGGAGAGAGGGATTAAAAAACACTGCACTGAATCTTTTTTTCAGCCAGTGTGTTTTCCTGGACTGGTGGAAACGATGTATTCTGCTATCTCCCCATGGATAGACAGGAGAGAGTCCTGTGAAAGCTGTGTGCTTTGGTTACTGTGATCTAGTAATTCTGAGCTTTTCTCTATTTAGAATTTTCTTGTCCTAGTTCCTGCTTAAATTTTATCTTTCATTTCTAGTAAAATAACTGGAGTTCTTATTTATGCAGTATGCTGGTGGAAAGCCAATGGAGAAATAGCTGTACTTGAGGAATTGGTTGGCTGGGAGTCCTACTGCAATGGCTATATGAGTTCTAGGGTCCAGCTCATGCAAAACAAACTTGTCATCTAAGAGATCTGGCTCACAATACTTGCATCAAAATTTTTTTGTGAGCAGTGAAAGATTACTTATCTGTAAGCAATAAAATGTTTGTTTATTGAATAAGTTTGAAAGTCTTGTTGTGCTGCATCATGGTAGGGAGAGCATCCAAGTGTTAGGTACCTGGATTATGTTTAAGAAGTAGAAAAAGCTCCTCGGGGAGGGGGGGCGGGGAGCGGAATAAATATGTGCTTAAATGCATAAGTGGGAATAAGGTGTTAGGGTCATTATTATAGTAGTGAGAAAGTGGGGCAGTCTGTGTGAGGAACACAAATAGCATAACTGTCTCAGAGCTATTTTGGAAGCTATAAATAACATTCCAGATCCTATTTACTGTATATTTTAAGCTAAGCAACCTTTATATGCACAAAATTTTAGTGTTCTCTCTGAATGTTGACAGGGAGCTTGCAAGTATTGGATAAAACATGTCTTCCCTAATGCCTTTTCTCAGGATTCTTGCAAGTCTGGCCTGTACTCAGACGGGAGTTAAGCTCACTGCAGAAAAAAAGCATGTGATAGAGATTAGTGCCCAAACACCTTTCTACCTTCTAGGTCAATATTCTTGCATATGTACATCTCTTCAGATGGAATGTTGAATGTAGCCAGGATGCCCATGCCTCTCAAGTGTTCTTGTGTCCGCAAGTGAAAACTTAGATCATAAACTTAACTTCATTGACAGGGTGATAGAGGACTGCTGCTTTAGTGCTACTCTTCAATTTCTATTTAGAATAGGGAGGATTACTATATAAATGGAAAGCTCTAGCTATGCTAGATTTAGCTATGCTAGATTTCTTTATTTTAGAGAATCTGAGTGGGATTTAACAGGCTCATTTTCTTAAAAGATTTCTAGTTAATTGTAGATTTTCGTATTTATTCCTGTTATGCTTTACTTGTTGTCTACTCTGGAATATGTGTGGATTTTTACCGTACATATTTTTACTAGGCTATTGTTTGTGTCTGGTTACTTTAGTATTTTCGGATTTTATCTACTACAATGAATCTATCATTCTATTATCAGAATATGGTATAGTCTTTTCCCTGGCTTTGAAATCTAAAAGTCTATGGAAGAGAAAACTTAAAAATCTTTTTAAAACTGTAAGTAACTGAACTTCTTTGGTTTATGAATCAGATAATTACAGGCATGACTTCTGAGACCTTACCACTTGTTTTTATTTCTGTAGCCTCAAAAGCTTCAGTTCATTCTCAATAGACTGAAAAATAGTTTCCATGTAAGCTAAAAAATTTGGAAGCATAACTTCGGAGTCCTTTAACTGATCCTGCAAACAGATGTTTAGGATAAATATTGCTCATTTAAAAGCGGATATTGCTAATATAGTATAGTAAGAACTGCATAAAATTGCTGGAAACTCTTGATTTCATCTTGAGAGAATCAGTGTTAATAAGTCAGATCACTCATTTTTATTTAGGCAATACAAAAAAGCATATGTTTTCTTGTTTTACCAGCTGTCATAAAATTTTGGAGAAAAAGGTTGTTTCCAAGTTCTCCAAAGGGAAT
This sequence comes from Phaethon lepturus, assembly GCF_000687285.1. Lineage (NCBI taxonomy): Eukaryota > Metazoa > Chordata > Aves > Phaethontiformes > Phaethontidae > Phaethon > Phaethon lepturus. The sequence continues at coordinate 27,748 of NW_010509890.1, forward strand.
ATTTCACAGAAGTATTTTGACCTTTATAGCTTACAAAACCAATTGACTTCCTTTTCCCATAAACTATTTTTTGGCTGCGATTTTCTACAGCAAAGCTTTAGTTGTGGGAAAAATACCAGCTCTGAAGAAAATAACTGGACTGCCTTCTAGTGGTTTCAGTTATCATAGACTATTAAAAAAGAACTCATCTCTTCAAGTGAACTGTATCATTCCAAATTTAATATGTGCCCCCCAATATTTCTTAATATTCAACAGTACAAGTGCACTTCAGTTATATTTGTATTTTCAGAAGCACAAGGCAGATTGTACTAGTCACGTACATTTTGTTTGTTTGTTTTTAACCTCAAGAAAAGACCTTGTGTCTGTTCTTGTTATTTCGAGTAGTGTATGGCATTTACTGCTGGAATAGGAGATACTAATTTCAAAATCAACGGCTTATTTTTTTTAATTCTTGTGGATAGTGTTTAAAAAAAAAAACAAAACAAACAAAAAACCCCACCAACTGCCACCACCCCCTGCCAACTGAAGTGCTACCACTAAGGAACAAAAGAAAGATGTGTGATAATAGAACCATTAAGTTGAATATTTATTAGGAGACTTATAAATTTTTTCAGGTAACAAAGTACCGAGGAAAGTAATATGTTTGTAATGATTATAAATTTGATTTGTGGTGTTAGAGAGCAGCAAAAGAGCAACTTACATAAATCTAGTGAAGACGTTCATATTGTGAGGTGTAGGGGATTTCAGTGTTTTGCATTAATTAAACAGACCTAATTGTTGGAACTCCATAGTAAATTTCCTTGTTGTCATAGCAAGTATTTAAAATATTACTGTACACTTCTTTTCTACCGTATCTGCCCTGTGTCAGTAGAAAATATTGAGATTTTTGTAAATAGATGTATCTTTTACCAGATACTGACTTTAACCTACATACAGACAATGTATATTGGTCACTATATTCTCTTGGGGACTCTTTTGTAGTTCATCTTGCTGTTGAGTTAATAGAAATAAAACCCTTGTTGTTAACATCACCATTATTGTTACTTCCCAACTTTGTGTAACCTTATATGAGGTATTTTGTGTCTCATGAGGCACTGAAACTTACACTGGGGAGAGTGAAGAAATTTTGTTCTGTTAGCATGATATAAGACAAATGACATCATAAGTTATATCCTGAAATCAGAACATCATAGAAATGCTCTCACCTTCAGTAAGAGTCCTAGAATTGAAACCTAAAAAAAAAATTTCTTATTGTGAAGAAAAAAAATTACTTTTCTCTCAGATTCAAATTGTCCTCTAGAAGTAACATAATTACACATGCAAAGATCTTAGTATCAGTGCACAGCAAATAGTACTAAAATGAAGAAAGATGACATTACGTCAGGGCACTGACAACTTTAGTCTGCCAACTTCTTTGGAGGTTATATTAAAGGCAGTTTTCTGTGATAATGTTGTGGAGATATAGTTGAAGATCTGTGCAGGTTGCTACAGTTGTAGCAAGGCGGGTTAAGTTGTGCTTTACAAGAAGGTGAATACTTGAAAAATTAACCCTTGAGTTAGCAGAAAAATTAAGTAATAAGATTTTACTTTTATTTGGATAACAGCCTTGCAAAGATGTTGAAGAAAGGAAACTGGCAACTGAGGAGGTGTGACACAAATTGAGGTATAGTAGTCTTACATGAAGGGATAAGCACATAGAGAGATGGCAGCAGTGCTCAAGGCCACTGGAATATCGATGGTGGCAGGAGATTCTTGAATCATCAAATCATGATCAAGTTTCTGAAGATGCTGACCGCTGGGAAAGATTTATAGTGCCCAGTGTGAAGTACTAGTGGTACATGGGCCCTTTAATCTCTTATTAAACTTAAAAAGGAAACAAGGCAGTTGTGATCTGTGCTGTCCTATGCCACGTAGAGGCAAAAGTCAAGAGAGGTATTAAAAATGGCCCAGCTATTTACTAATACAATAAGAGTAACATTTAGAACTTGAGGAGGAAAAGCAACTCCCAGTGCTGTCAGAAGTCTTGTGGTAAAGCATGGCTGCTGGCTGTTAAGAGCAGCTTCAAAATGTGGAGCTATTGGATTTCAAAGGGATGGCACTGGTTGACATTAATTCAAGCTATTCACTATTATCTGTGATATCTTCCTTGCACTCTTTCCTGCTGCAGTGTGTGATTTTACTCTTTTTCCTTTTCTGTTCTGCTACTTACCCTACCCTTACTGCAGGCATTTTTGTAAGACATATGTAAAATGAAACACTTTACATGAAAGAGGGTTTCAGTCTCACTGCTTCTCTGTACTACCTGTTAGACTTGACTCGAAGCAATTATAGCAATAATTTCTCAGTAACTGTTTACAATGCATGTGTAATCAAATTTGGTTTCATTTCAAGTTTTACTTAGCTGTTTAAATCCTCAAACATACAAGCTCAGATGTGTCAACAGAATGACTTGAAATCTCTGTTCTAGTGCTGTAGCACAGAAAAGTGCACAGAAAGCTGTAGCACTGTTTTCCTTTAAGTGCCTGGAAGACTACTGATGCTTAGTAGATAACTTCTCAGAGTACACAAAAATTAATAAACATGGTCTACTTTGCAAGACTTTTTTTTTTGTTTGTTTTATTTTACCAAAGTATTACAATATTCCAGGATTTCTTCTGCATGATTCTTTACATTTATAGGTGCTTTTTGTTAGCTGGTAACGTAATAGATGGAGATCTCTGAAATAAACATGTAAACTAACACTTTGGCCAGTGGCCCACACCACTGGTAGCCCAAATGTTTAGGGACCATTTGTAAGTTCTTTGGTTTCATGGGTTTTTTTTTACATATCTTGTAAATACTTAATGGAAATAGGAGATGAAAAAAAATGTCAATTCTGTTCCAGATAAAATTTGAACTTGGTTTTTTGAAACAATGAAAGACATCACTAATCCATACTACTACCATCAATGTCTGATTTAATCCTCTTTATAGTCTCCTGGCTTGGAATATAATTTTTTTTCCATTATTTTTCAACTGCCTTTCAAATGATGTTTATGATATCCGTAATAAAATTAAGAAAACAAGTGTCTTGAATTCATGCATGCTTACAGGCTTACAGCTGTTTAATACCAAGCTGATTTCTTGTGTTGCCCTAGTCAGCATTGGTGACAAGTACAGCTAAAGAGTTTACAGGTTTGTGTCTGGAAACACTGTCATTTCTCATCAGGAAAGATTTCTGATTTTATCTATAAAACTTAGTAACTGCAGAGCTGAGAAGTAAGATGATAAAAATGCCCTTTTGCAGAAATGTGTTCGGGGTTGGTTGGTTGGTTTGTGTGGTGTTTGTTTTCTCTCACCTCTTCTCCCCACTCCCCAACAGTAAAAGTCCATGGGTACAAAAAGCAGCCATTTTGAAGGCCCAGAAGAATCATAATATGCTCAAATTCTTTTCTGATGTTTCTTTTGCGTGCTGAACATGATACAGATATTAGAAGTAGGTTTACTTTTGATCTGCCAAATCAAAAAAACAAAACAGACAAGTACAACTGAAAGAAACCCTGTTTGCACAGTTAAGGGGTAGAATCTTGCATGGTGAGAAATTAAAGCATATTTTAGCTTGGGTACCTTTTGAAGCAGGATCCACAAGAAGTACAGAGCTGGATATGGCTCCACAGATCCTTGCCTCTTGATCCCGGAGAAGTTACTCCCCCTATTTGCAGAGTTTTTGAAGTTTTCTGACCTCTTCCTTGCCCTTAGAAGAAAGAAAAATGAGAAATAATTGAAAACACCAAGCTCTCTTACTCAACTACATAAACAACATCGAATGTCTTTCAGCTTGGTATAGAGAGGAAGTTCTTTTTTTGGCATGTTTTAAAATGTTTTTACTGTTTAATTGTACTCTTATTTTTTGAAGGACACTTTGAATTAGTCAGCAACATAATTCTGAAACTTGAATTTTGTTTCTGTATGTGACTGATGGGGAATAAGTAACAAGGAGTAAGGACAAGAGGTCATTCTTACATTACTGCTTAGGAATCTGATATAACTACTTTCAGACAGTTGCTTCGAGAAAACAAAGAAATAGCATGGTGCTAGGGAACAAGAGGACCTGAGAAAACTGGTTTTGTGTGTTGGTTTTTTTAACCTTCAATTTTTTGGTTTGGGTTTTTTTTTTTCTCTTTTTGGGAATATTTCCAAGGTGTGATTGAGGTTTTCATGCTTGAGATGTTTCTTTTTTCAATTAGTAGGACTCTCACCATGTTGTAGTTTACATATCTATTTTTATGGTTCTAAGTTAAACCTGGAACTTGGAATTTTTAATTAAGAATGAGGTCTTAAATTTCAGTCGTATGTAGCCTATAGAAGCATTAGGGGTGTTCAAAACTTCTTGGGGGGCAGCTGAATTTAAAGCTGTGTTTTATCATTCTACTTTAGTTTTGCAATTGTTGTCCCTATTTCTGTAATAAAACTGCATATGCTTTTCATGTTCTCAATGTAGTAGTTACCTGAGAGTGAAACACATAAATGGGAATTAGTGCTTGTCATGTCATTTTAGTGTTCACCTTAATTCATTTTCGTTCTAGATACCTGTTGTGAAAGATGGGGTGGTAGGTTCCTTGCAAGTTGTTGTTTCTTGACATTTCTGATTTCTTCAGATGCGCTGCTTTAAATCTCTACAAAGAACTAAAGTATAGGTTCAATCCTTTCTTTCATGGAAGTGTTCAGCTACCTGACAGTAATCAATTAAATATACAAACCGGAGGTAGGATTAAACTAACCAAAAACTCATTAAAAAATAAGCTTTAAAGGACTGAAATCATTATTGACCAGAAATTCTTCAGGGACATTAACAATGTATTGATAGTTGCTAAGGAAGCATAGCCGTCCCAGTGACAGTATGCATTGCAAATAATAAGCAACTGAAGTAGTTCTGACAATGACTGATCCACTTCAGCATACCTGTTCTTCTGTCAGCCTCTGCAAACATTGCAAATGTGTTTACATCCAGTAGATTAGTATCCACTGTATATCCTGAGCTGTTGAACTTCATATTTGATGTTGCAAATTGATATCCTGCTTTTGTTTTGAATCTGTTTTTTCCTGATTGAAAAATTGTCTTTTTGCAATGAAATGGGCAGCAGGTGTGTGTCTGGCTGGCCATTCGTGATTAACCATAGGGCATTTTGGAGAATGTATAATATAGGGTAATACAGACTCAAAAATTGGATTATGTTTATGCTGCATATTGATGCAGCACAGAAAGAGTGGATTCGATTTACACAGTCTAGAATAGCAGCAGAAAGTTTTGCAATGCTTAGTGTCTGTTAGCCTGGGCACTACTGTAGTCCTGTAGCAAATGCAGCATGAACTTCTTCATTTATTTTTCCAGCCTTATGGTGAAATGCAAGTGTCGAGTCAAAGAAATAACCTGTTCAGGTATGGTGTAAGTCTAATGATCAACTTGGGGAGTAACCACAATCTATTTGAAATATAAAGAATGCATGTATTATAAATATTAGTACAATGGTATCAAATTATGATAACGGTGGATTTAAGAGTTGCCAAAGCACAATTGCCAAAATAGATCCTCTACCAAAAAAAGTGACCTGGGTCCTTGAAATGGTTAAGGTCTCAAAGAAGAAGAAGAAAAAACACCTGTTAATGGTGGCAGCATCAGAAAGACAGGGATTTCGAACTCTACATGTTCCTTAGTGCTGTCAGTGATTCAAGGTGACCTAATCTGCACAGAACTTTGTTAGTCAAAATCCATGTTTTAGACCCAAATTAGTAGCGAAAGCTTTTATACATATATTCACAACATACTTTTATATAATACTCTTTGAGGAGGCTGATGTTGCGACTGTGAGCAACTTGGAGCACAGGTTGTTCAAATGTTGAGCAAAAATTGTGAAAACTTGGATTTCACAGTGATGCTGCTGTAAAAGCAGTGAAAGACAGAAATATTCACAACACTGTGATGTGTGCAGTGCAATATTGGGTAAAGTTCTTGGGTGGAGCATCTGCACAGGATCTTGGGTTCTATGAGGGTGAGCCCTCGCTACTACTTCCCAGGCAGGACAGACTTCCTCAGTAGTAAGAGTATGCCATCAACCTAGGTATGGTACAGTGCTATAGAGGTCATTTGTTTGCAGTCTTAATTACATGAATTCAAGTAAATAGATGATATATAAATTTAAGGTCCAATGAGAACTATTAAAAAGACTGAATAATGGTTAATTCTTGCCAAATAGGCATTTGCGCAAATTTCACCTTGCCTGCAGAATTGATTTTTCTGCATTAAGGAGATTGTTTTATAATTTAGCTGTACATAATTCTTATTTCATTTTGATGTTGGCATTTGGATGATTTTTAAATGGGTCTTGCTAAGAAATGAAAGCTAATGACTTAATTGAACAGTGGTTGAAATAATCCCAAAAGATGTCTTTTTACATTGTAAATTAATGCATGTTGTTGTCATTATCTTATATAAATGATAGGGCTTTTTTTCCCTGCTTTCTAGGCTCATCTCTGTTTTATAAAATAAATCACAGTGAAAATTCAGTGAAGAACTCCCCATTTTGTAATCTGCATGAAATATGCCTGTATCCATTATCCACGTACAATTTGAAAATGGATCACAGCCCTTGCTCGCTGCCTTGTTACTGTGATAGTTGGCAGCCAGAATGTCATTTCTAAGGTGGAGGAGGAAGTGACTGAGAATAGCTTGAATTAAATATGAACCTCATCTTTATGGAGGAGGAGTTAGGAGGAGATGGAAATCATATAAAGCCTTTCCTGAGGCACATAATCTAGCTAGAACTAAATTATTTGGAAAACCATAACTTTGCCTGAAATTATGAAATGCAAGTGCTATAGCTTGAGTCAGCCATCCATATGGTTTTTGATGTTGATTTTATACTGACAAGTAAGACAAAATACACCATTATTTGGGACTTCTGACTGGGGATTTTTATGAAGATGTTGCATACTTACTGTTTATTTTTATCCAGTGCTTATGGCCTGGTGATGGAAATATTTAAAAAACATGATAGCTATGCAGTTAAATCAATCCTTGAATAGTTGTCGTAACTTTTCTAACATAAGTGTCTTGATTTATCTTTCTGTGGAGCAATCGGAAAGTTCAGACATTTCCCAAATATTTCTTGTTTTGGTTTCCATTGATCATACCTAAAAAAATCTTCAGTACCTGCAGCTGAATGTGGAGGGAGAAGACAAGCACACCTTTGTAATGGGAACTGAAGCCTGTCCTCTCTTTTTGGCTCTTTTATTAAAGAGCTAATTAACAAGGAATGTAATATAGAGTCAAAGTAAATCATACAATAGCGTTGTCATATATTATTGTAATGAAAAGCGTTTTTATACAACTCAAAACAAGCTCGTTTTTTTTTTTTCATCATAAGCTCGTAATGACGTTTTAGACTTAAGCTCAAGAGGTTTGCTTTAAGGAAAACTCTAAAAGTAAAGTTTAGTTTAATGAGATATAGTTTACAGTAAAGTTTAAATTTGGATGCAAGCTTTTGCAGAAAGGCAAACCTGGTTGTATTTGATATAATTTGTGTAGAAGTATTTGTTCACCTTAAACTTCTTAACTATGGGCAAAGTGAGCTTGTAGGCCTTCTCTGACTTTCATGCAGAGATTTCTCCTGTGACTTACCTTCTGCTCTGCTCCTCCCTCAGCAGCCCGGGCATCCCCTCCTCTTTCAACGAGATGATAATGACATGGAAAAGTAATAGTGGAGATAGTCTTCTACTATGGTCATATGATCCACTGTTACGGGAGTTGTTAAGAAAAAGCAACAGTACGTAGTGGCCTAGCTCTCTAAAATAATGTCTAAGTAATTGATTAGTATCTGTAGAAAATTTTAGCCTGTGAGGTTATTAATGAAATGCTTTTTGATAAGATTGACATCTTATCTGGAGTGACAAAAAAGTATTGTGAATAAACAACAAACTCAACCTCAAACAGTTTGGGCAAAGCTTTTTTTTTTTTTAGAAAATATGGTATTAGCACTCTTGACAATCTTTTGATTACTGCTTTGGTTTTTTGCTTTTCTTATTAGAGCTGGTTTAACACATCCTTTTTCATGTTCATTCAATATTATATTTAGTTACAGTTTCTGGGTGTCTGCATAGATGTTTTTAGGAGTATACTAGAGACCAGATTCCAATTATATTATGTCAGGATTTCTTTTTTTTGTTTGTTTTTAACAGAGCATGTCATTTCTCCCCCCAGGCTTGGGGGAGATCCCTTAGATCTTCTGGTTTTGTTACCTGTCCAAGTGTATTGCATGGTATGCAATACTGTATTTCCTGCTATCAGGAAGAAATTTTAACAATAAATTCCTGTTATCATTAAATGTAAATCCTTTCCCAGTTTTATTATAATTTCTTCAGGCTGCAGTCTGTCTCTGCCTTCTCTTATATCAAGTGGTGATAATATAAATGTATTTTGTATTTTAAGTGCGTACTGATGTAAGTTGCTAACGGTATATGTGCTATCAGTCCTTTTAAAGTCTTACTTTACCTCTGGTAGAGTGGAAGTGAAGTGTTATGGGTAATCAGTTTAGATTTAGTTCAGATAGTCAATGTGTTTAATGACTTAGTGATAAGTACACAGTCACTTCTCTGAGGTGGGGACAGGGATTACATCATATGGGACTATACTGAATGAGTTCCTCACTTGTGTGTAGAGTTCAAGTTTTTTTGGCTTGTGTTTTTGTGTTGGGGTTTTTTTTTCTTTTTCCTGATTCCCAAGGAGTAGAGATTTTCTGTGGAAGAAATGCTAAAATTGTGTGTGCGTCATTGGTTGATTGTCTGTCTGTGTTTTGGCTGGCTTTGTTTTGTTTTTTTTTCCCATTTACTGCCAAGCTTGTGGAACTGAGGTGTACTTTCACGATCATGACCTACCAAACACAGAGTCACAACTCGGGTGTTTTACAAGGTACTTTCAGATAGGGGTAGATCAGTCAGACTCATGTATGGAAATGTGAGAGAGAAGTGTAGTAAAATTAATACTTAGGTCAAATACTGTTTAAATTGTGTAGTTTTAATTTTATGGATGATATGTTTCAAAAAGCATGTATAACAAACTTAAATTTTTTTTAAACTATGTTGTTAAAAAGTGGGAACTGAACTTTTGATATGATTAAAAAAAAAGTTGCATGTCTTCTTGGCAGTGGAGGGAAGAGAAATGGCAGAAGGAAAAGTCACTGAAGCCTGCTATATACACACTTACGTATGTGTAGTTTTTTCTGGGGATTCTTGCTCTGCAAAGATTCCTCAAGCTAATTTATTTATTTATCCTTATCACTTGTGCAGCTTGGTTTTGGGTCTGTTCTTGCTGTAAGCAAGTCCCCGGCTCCTCTCGGGCATCTTGCCCAGACAGCTGCAAGTCTGTTCAGCGAAGAGAAGCTGCTGCAGTGTGGAGCAGTGGGAAGGAAGAAAAACAGCAATCGGAAAGCCTGCAGCATATGAGCGATCTCCTGCTTCTGCAGCGTCCTCCTTGAGCTTTAAGATAGCAAGCTGCAAGGAAAGGACAACAGGAATGGGCAGCTGTCACTTTTACTGTTTAGCCACAGTCATTTTAGCAGAAGACAGAAAACAGTACGTGAGGAGTAAACTGAAAACAAATAGCTATGCCATCTGTTATGGTGGGAGTAGCCATATGGAGTAAAGTTCAAAGGGTGTTGTGTTAATGGTTGTTCACTCTGACTATATCCATGTTGTACTCCAACCCGATTATCAATGACTGTCTCGTTGGAGTAAGATGGAGCTTATTCTCCCATCTCATCAATAGCGTCGGAAAAAAATTTAACAGAGTATGTGATATCTGAGGGTCCAGCTTTGCTCAGACCAATGGTAATCAGGAGTGTCAAGGGAGGGGAAAAAAAAACGTGTATTCTAAGGAGAGATGGCAGGTGTTGCAGCAGTGCTCCATTTCACCACCAGCTGTGGGTTCAGGATACTCTATATGTGCTAATCTAAACTAGGAGAGAAAGTGAAGAAAGAAGTGACTTTCTAAACTAGTAGCTCTGAACATGTGGAGTACACAAAAGACAAGATGGTAACATAGAGGTGGATGTTATACTTTTTATTGTATGCTTTGCTCACTTTTCCAGTGTAGCTGCATTTTCTCTAACTGAAGGGAATATACTTTGGTTTTTAAGGTAACTTGCTAGTTTCACTATTACTATACTAAAGTTTCTTCATATTTATCACTTCCTTTTGACAGGGATTAGGGTACACTGTAAAGGACAAACCATGCTATATGGTGCTGTAGTCTCTTACTTGCATGCAGTTGTTGTGAAGGAGCTTAAATGGTTTTGAAAGAGGTAAAAATGAAGCGTCTTGTGAAGATATCAGGATTTCACTGAAGCATCTTGTGCTTTTCCATCTATTCTAAAACGTGATTAGGAAAATGATTTATTACTCTTATTATTAAGTCTCTGAATTGGTGATAAATAGCAAAATTTGTATTATTACATGTTGATAGTCTCTGCAATGAAAGTGGTAATATCTCCGTATTTCATGTGGTCGCAAGTCTCAGACATAAAAACCTTTCAGTAAGAAAATGATGCCTTTTTTTTTTTTTTAATACATGGGAGCAGTCTTATATGTCAGATTTCTAATATCTACATGCTGTGGAAAATGACCTTGTTACGGATATAGTGCTTACTGTTAACCTGGAAACACACTGATAAGGATCTAAAGTGTAGTCGGATGGCCTTGTCACTCAGATTTTAATCATATTACTAGCTGACTGTTGTAGTTACTCATCCAGAGATCCCAGGGCACTCGGGCAATTTATGCATAATGGGTTCCTTTGGTCGCCATTGTTCGATGAGTCTGTTCAGTGCCATTTTCTGCTAGATGGCAACTGAAGTGCTTCTGTGCTAATGAAAGTGCTACTTTAAATACCAGTATAATAAGAATAGGAACCCACTGATTGTAAGAAAGCTAAAATGGTGAGTGTGTCCTAGAATTTCCAACCGATATAGTCAATTGGGTTTCACATATGTTAAGACAGATCTTTTCTTCGTAATAACAATTAATAAAGGATAATGAAGGCTGGGCCAGTGGGAGTGTGTGTGGCTCTTTTTGGAGCGTCAGAAATAATTCTGAATATTTTATATAGTGTAGCCAAGAGAATCTTTACTTGCAATAATAAGGACCTAAAAAAATATCAAAAGCATTCTCACTGGAGTTAAAAATGTTAGATGACTCCCTGTCAGAAAAGTTCCCCTGTAAGGAAAGGGATAGGGAACGAAGCTGATCTCTGCATGCCAATTGGGTGTGGCGTGTAACGAAGAGAACATAAGATCTTAGATTTATGGATTTTTCTTTTTCCCCTGGATTGCAAAATTTTCACTAGATAGAAGTTGAAATATTCATACTTGTATGTTAGAACAATGCATCTAACTGCAGAATATGATCTACTTAACTCACTTTCAGCATCCACGTTGTCATGGTAGCATTTTTTATATGTAGGAGTTAGATGAATGCTGCAAAATATATGTTTTGTATATGTGGGATGGAATTTCTTTTTGATCGGAAAGGTAGTCTGCAAGCAGGAGAATAACTGAATACTGAGGACAGTTCTTGGGCTGTGAGAAACCCAACTTTAATTCACCTGAATGCTTTAGCCATTGGGCTTTCTTAGATGGGTTTGAATTTTAGGATTTTTAGGACTTCTGTGGGGTTCTGGGGGATTTGCTTGCTTGCTTGTTTGTTTTAAACACTACCGAACAATTATTTTCTTTGTTCTGTCCAATACAGAACAGAAGTGATTTGTTGAAATCTCTTTTGTTTCAGTATTAGTTTTCCTGGCAGCTGTAACCCAGCTGGTTTGTTTGTGAAATACAGACCTATTAACTTTGGCCTTTTTATTATGAAAATGTCAGGGTTTTGCATTTAATGCTTATAGAAGAAACGTCTGTCTGTCTGCCTCTCTGCCTGTCTTTCTCATGGCAAAAAACAACAGAAGTAGTTTTAAAGGCTCGTAGTGTCATGGCATTTTGAAATATCTAACTTACGCAGGATATATAATATCAGTACGCAGAAGAACTTCAATTCAAGTACCTTTGTAACGAACTTCAAGTAAAAAGGTCATGTTAAGCATAGGTTAAAGAATAACTGCATTTCTTTGGGATGATGTAAGAAGTTCTACCATAATAAGGACAGATATAACTTCAAATTATGAGTTGTTATAATTTAATATAATAAATTCCTTTCGATCCCCAGCTTTGCTTAATGAGGTTAATGCATGTAATGTAGAAAACATTTGTTGCTTCTAAATACGAAGTTATAATCTAGCAATCCAGTTGCCATACTCATGACTAGCTCGCTGGTTTGTTTTGGTATTTATCAACCCTGATTGTATTTCAATTCTACAGTCCTGGATAATGATGCTGGACCTCAATTTATGCATTTCCAGTAAGTTTCTTGACATTTTGGTCGTCATCTTTGCAAAAATGTTCAAAACTACAGTTATAAGCTCTGCAACAACAGTTCGTATTGAATCAGTGTGTGTAATATGTATTCTTCTATGTTATTCCTTGCTCAGAATGGTTCTCTGTTGATAATTTCCCCTTAATAAGCTTTTGTTTGTTTACTTGAATATATCTGATGGGTTTGGCAGCCTGTTGTTTTTCTGTACACATTAGGAATGCCCAGCAATAAGCTACTTTTCTTATTACAGTTACGAGACCATCAGACAAACTGGCTGGAAAAAATCTTAATAAGTAAGCATTTTTATATGTGTTTCAATATGATGAAGGTCTCAGGCTAGAAGCAGTGTCCTCTGAAGTGCGTAGTGGAATAAATTTGCTGTTGGGTTTCTAACAGGCATCAAGAGCTAACATGAACAAATGCTTGCTTTTACCTTAATGTAATGGCATATTTAATTCTTAGGTTCTTTTTTACAGTTTTTTTTTTTCCATTCTTCTAATGTGAGAAGATACTCTATACATTATTAACACGTTAGATTTATCAATAATGCTAATACTTCTATTTGGAAAACTGCATTCATATTTGTGAAGTTGGAGTTGCAGTCGTTCTGTTCCAGTCTTGTTACTTCCCAGTTTAAGAACTCTGTGGTGTACCTTCAGTTACTCTAGTCGTTGATGTATTAGATACAACCCTTCCTATAAAAATTTGTCTTACAATAGTATAGTGCCTGTTAGCTTTGACTTCCTGAGAACATCAGAAGCATCAAACAAGCCAGAGTTTAAAAATGAGGTAAATCTGAAAACACTGATTACTGAAAAGCAGAGAACTGTGAAATTCTACTGAATGCTTACCTTCTGTGTGTATGGCTGTGTTGTTTTTCTTTTCAGGGTACTTAATGGAATTAGGTTCCTGTGTTGTAGAGGGTGGATTTTTTTTTTTTTTTTTTTTTTTTTTTTTTTTTTTTTTTTTGAGAGCAGTGGAATGGCATATACTTTCAGGGCCAGTGCTATGTTGAAATTTTCTATTTATCTAGCTGTTACTTTGACAATATCACATATGCTGGGAGCTGTGTTGTAGCTACAAATTTTCCTTAAATAGTATGTTTGTGGCTATAAGTGGAAATGATAAATGTTGATTCATACTTATCTGAGTTTAGATAGTTGATGTTAAAAGTGCTATAATTCAAACAATGCAATGACTCATTTCGTTAATCACACTGTGACAAAACATACTGGAATTAGTCTCTTGTAAAACAGTATATGTTCCCTTGAGCAGTGAAAGCATTAAGATACGAACATGAGTTTGCCACTTGAACGGTAAAATTCCTTGAATGAAAACCCAAATCAAGTTTCTGTCCTATTGAGGACTAAAAGTTGTTCTAAACTACATAGCAGATGTTTGTGATAAGTAAATAAAAGATTGGGATTAGATGAGGAAGAGACTGAAACTCTGGTCACAATGAATGCCATCATATGCAACTTCACTGTTTTGATACAAACTTGAATGTTTGTTTCAGCATCTAGCATGCATGAACAGTCAGGGTTGTTTGGGATGCATTTGTTAAGATGCAAAAAGTCATCCTGGGTAAATAACAAAAGCATCGGCCTTGGGTTAGGCAGTCTCCAGTTGACGCTAACCAGCAAGAAAAAGAAATCTGTTCATCTACTTTATTTCAAGTCCAAATCCAAATACAGCTGCTAATATTGAAGTTGATATAGATGAGGGACGACGGATACAAGTTGCATAAAGGAAAATTCCAGTAGGATGTTAAGAAAAAAATTTTGTAGTGAGGGCCATCAATACTAGAACAGAGGCCCAGGATGTGAAATCTGCATTTTTGGGGATAGTCAGAACTTGGCTGACATGTTCCTGAGCAACCTGCTTCAAAATTGAAGGTAGACAAGTTTTGAGCATGGTGTAGGAGGGGAGCAGAAATCAACTTCCCCCCAAAAAACCAATTCTCTGATTTTTGTTGTTGTTGTTGTTTTTGTCGGGTTTGTTTTTTAAGGGAGGTGCACAAAATGCTTTAATGGTATCTGGACCACCTTTTTCAAGCTGCTACCTTTTCTGCATTAGAGCCATAATTCAACTTATATCCTTAAAACCTTAAGAGGCTACCATAGTTTTTAAAAATAGTATCCAACTACATAGAACAGTAGTTATTTTTTAATATAGATCTGCTAAACTTATTGAGTCAGACATGATAAAAGGTGAAGTTGACTAGGTATTTTCTTTAATCTCTAAAGCAACTTTGATTCATATTTAATGGTAGACTTCTTCACAATGCTCATTTTCTTTGATGTTCATTCTTTACTCAAATGTATATTTAAATGGAGGAATTATTTCTTTCTCTTAGGAAATAACTTTGAAAGTGGAAGAAGCATTGACTTACTGTGGTCATACCTGTTACCTTGACTGACATACAGTATTAGCAATTTCCTATTTAATACTCACAATCGTATTGTAAGACCTGAAGACAAGTGCACAAGCAGAAGTGAAATCCCAAAAAGGGGATCACTGGTATAGTGAAATTACTGAGCTAGAAGACAAAATTACTGACTGTGTATAAATTAAGTGATTCATCTGGTCTTCAAAACTCTGGACAATCGATAAAGCTAACAGACTATCTATACTGATTTTCTGGTTCTTCAAATACTTAATGTGCTGTCTGCAGGAAGTAGTCTAAGCTGAAATTAAAAAGAAAATGCTGATGAAATTTTATGGTGGTAGGGTTGTGGGTTTTTTAGAGATGGACATGCTTGCTTGCAGTCTGGAGTGGTTTTGTACAGATTTCTTTATAGTCAAAATCTGGGTGAGCAGCAATCTATAACTGCTACTCAGGAGGCTAATAGAAGAGAAAAGGGAGAAGTTCTGCAAAAAGATGCATAGTATATGGGGTAAAAACTGTCAGGCTGACTTGAGGATGAACCAAGACAAGGTTACCTTTAGTCCTTTTAGTACCTTTTAGTACTTAAGTCCTTTACACAGCTTGCAAAATTGCTCTTTTGGTACTTGTAGCCTGTGACTATTTCAGTCTGTACTTGATACAGTATTCTACTTCTTTTTCATTGGATCTTGTCAGGGAGCAAGTAGGGTGTTGATTCATAACAGAATACGAGCAATGGGGATGACAAACTTGCCTTCCTCCGCTTTCAGCATGACACAAAGTTTTTAGTCCTTACCTGTACATCCCTCTATTTTTCTGTGAAAATGTGCGAATGAACTTTGGAAGTTTGCTTCAAGTGAGCTGCCCATCCAAACACTTCTGACTAGTCCGTATTTATAGTGCCTATTGCTAGTAATTATGCTGCATAGCAAAACTTTAAAGCTTTAGTAGTATTTCCAATAGCTCAGAAAATAACCAAAATAGCAATGTTGGCGTGAATGAGATGCCTTTCAGAAAATAACGAATTTGGTGAGAAAATTAGGCTTTTTCTAGATCATGCAAACACAAACTGTAGTAATTCTACTGTTAAAATAATGTATGTTTAAGGAGTCCTTTTGTGTTTCAGTCTAGTTATGTAAGAGAATTTCTTCTAGGTTGTAATTTTATAAAATGACATTGTTATTCCAACTTTTAAAGAACTACCAGCAATTTAAAGGAATTTCATAGTTATTTGGCTGCTGGTCATTAGGGAAAATTACAGAATGTAAGGAGGAAATTACAGAATGGAACAGAAAGAAATATCAGTTACTAAGACTTCATAAACCATGAAGGGTTTTAGACATTCAGTTGCAGATGGAAATTTTACATGCACTGTTGAAAAAAGAAAAAATGGGAAAGCATGTGTTATGTTATTGTAAAATCGTTGGTAAATGCCTTTGTCTTGAATTATCTTAATTTAAAAAAGGATATAGAAGAACAAGGAAGAGTTTCAAGAAGACCAATGAGAATGATAAGATACAGAATGCTTCCCATAATAGAAACGTGTAGGCAGCATAACATTTTTCACTTACACAAGACACAACTAGTGATATAATATTTCGGAATCTGTAAATGAAGGATGGCGTAGATGAGTTTTTGATTGTCTCTTGATGTAGAAGAATTATAGCACTATCTAAAGGAGAGTATAGGTGAAGAATGTTAAACAAACAGAAGTTTGTTCTTGATGCAATAGGCTGTCAACATGTGGAACTTCTTGCAGGAAGAAGTTGTGGCTGTTAAAAAATCTAAATTCTTCAGACCTTATTAATTATTGGGATGAAAAACCCCACTTAGAAGCGTTAAAAAGAAACAATAAAAGCATGTCTGGCTCGGGAAGCTTGAGGAAGGCGATTGAGGCTCCGGGGTTATGACATGGCTAAGCATTAGATGTTTAACTCTTGCGAACAGGATTATACTGTTCCATCTAACTCACATACCTTATTTAATATAATTTTGTTGTTATTCTTCTAGAAGATGTCGGGGGGAGGAAGTGCTATGAATAAATCAAAATGCTGAAGTTAAGGTTTTGCAGTATTGCATCCTTTGCAATTCTGGTGGAGGTAAGGTCTTCAATTTCAAAATGACTCTGATAAGCACTTTCTCCTCAGCCTTGAGTCAGATAACAGCGAGAGAAGTGTAGAAGAGAAATAGGTTATGAATTCTGTGATTTCTTGCATGTTAGAGAGATAGCTGGGCAGCGAGTAACTGACAGCTTACTTGTTTTGTCCTATGCCTTCGCCACGTCCCAAGGCTTTTAATTTAAGAAAGAAATATTGTTAAATATGCTTTCTTTTTTACCCAAAGAAACCTGAGAAGGTTTGCACTTGGTTTCTTTTGTCCTGTTTTTCTCTCATGTTCTGCAGCGTTTCTTTTATTCTTACTTTAGATGCCTTTCAGAAACAGTTGGTTTGCAGATCTTCCTTCCAAGCTACCAAGTAGAGGACTCAAAAGATGAAGGGTTCTAAACAGTTTAATAATTTCTATTTACTATTACAATTAAGTAGAACTGCTTTTAAATCAAAAAGAAAATGTATAAGTATAAATACGTAAAACATACTAATCCATTGACCTCAGTTAAGGAATCTCAAAAATTCTTAATCTGCATATAATTAAGCTGAAGATACTTGTGTCTCATTTTGAGAATGAGAACAACGTTTTAAACGTTACGTACAGCTTCCATCCTTACCAGGTGCAACATAATGTGGAAACAAAGGTTTGGACTTGCAAAGAGATCCTCATATTCTGTCTCCGCTAGAGAGACTATCTGAATACAATGTTATTTCGCATGGATTTTTATTAATGTGAAGTTACTCCTGTAGGATGTATCATAAACTAACTTGCTTTTTTACGGTAGGTAGATGCACAGTATGATTCATCAAAATCGCAAGTTCTTAAAAATTCCTTCTCTTTCATTTTCCACCTTTAGTGGGTGTTAGAGAGGGTGGGAGCGGTTATTCTGCACAGTATGAACCTCTTGGAAATGCAGACAAAGTGGAACAATTTAGGGCTGGCTACGTTAGCTGCAAACCCCCTATGTAGGTGGCAATTTAATCTTGGTCCTTCCTGCTAAATTTTTTCTTTTCTTTCTTTCTTTTACACTCCCCCACCCCGCCTTTCCAAAATATATACTGACTAAGGTGAAACAAATAGCTCCTCACAGTTGACCTTAGTGAAGGGCCACACTTTTTGGATTCAGTCTCTGAGTATGACTTCTGTTAAGCAAAAAGACTCTGTAATGCTGTCACATATAATGTTGTGTAGTTAAATGGCAAGATATTTGGCACGAAACCTAATTTAAATTAAGGAAGAATGGTACTTATTCTGTTAAATGTACAAGTGTTTAATCAGTGAGAAGTTGATTGTTTTGAAGGGAACAGTCACGGAAAAGTCAGAGCGGTGGTGCAGAGAATGAGGTCAATGCCTTATGGAAAGATGCAGAACATGATAAACTCAAAACTTTAAAGTGAAACTGTTTAAAACTATGCTTAGTGAGAAGTGTGGTTAATAAACATCAACAACTGATATAGTGTTGATAAGTCTTCTAAAATGTGTGTTTGATTGTCATAGAATTAAGGAAATTCTAGAGGTTTTTTAAATTCAGAGGTAATTCTGAATTTATATGGTGGTTCAGGTGTATGATGGGTACATCGTAATAGAAAGTATCAAGTACTTTCAAGCCTCTTACCAAGGAACAAATTTGACCGTCTACTTAGTCTTTCTTTTTTTTAATTTGGGGGGAAAAAAAAAAGGCAGGGGTGGTGCTGTGTGTGTTTTTTATTTTGTCCTGTGAAAACTGGAACTTTATCACAAATAAAATTTTTCCTCTTTCTATATGGCAAAAGAGAAGAGCAGGGACCTTGAACTTTTCCTCTTAGCATTAGTTGTTAGACCAGCTTAAATTTGTCAATTTGGGAATGTTGTAAATCTTAATCATGTGCATTCTGATGATCCAACAGTATTTACTGTACTCTTCTCTTGAAATTTCATTTCTATTAGTTTCTTGAAATTTCTCTTTCTATTTTGTTTTGTTTTGCATTACATTTGCTTTTGAAGATAGATTGTTATAATGTATTTATTTTTTTAGTGCTGTTACGTGTGGAAGAAGTGCAGGTCCCTTAAGCTGAATGTTTGGCAAAAACTAAATTAAAAGCAAGTGTGGAACTTACATACTTCTTGTATTGGTACATATCACTGACACAGTTGTCCATCTAAAGCTGGTTAAGTTAAAACTAAGTTATATTACTCAGTTTGCTTATCAAAGCACCTTGCAAAGCCATTTGCAGTAGTTCGATCCTAAACTTTGGGTAAAACTGCTGTAACATTGTTTGTAATTGAGTGGCATAATCATGATGCACAAGAGGAAAGGAAGTACCCAGACATGACCCTATGCTGTAGGAGTTTGTCATTTCTTTAGCTTGTAAACAGTGTGCAGACCAAGTCTTGCTTTTCTGTGTGTGTATCTCATGCCGAACTGACTTGAACGCCTTCTCTGATGGAGCTTTTTTCCCTGAGCTGTTACCACGGCCCTGAGGTAGCTCGCTGCTCTGGTCTGCTGTGGACTTCCTCTTGTTTTCTCTCAAAGCACAAAACGCCTCCTGCAGCACCTTTCCTCTATGTATGAACCTCACAGTACCCACCCCCATCCCTGCTCTGCAGACACAAGGGCGGTTTGGTGTATTGCAATTAGTCTTCCAAATAATTTCTCTAATAAAGGAAAAGGAGAGGAAAAAACCAAACAAACCACAAAGTAAAACTTACTCTGTGTGAATATCAGCTTAGGCAAGAGCTAATAAGATGAACTTGTATGATTCATCAGCGTTAGGTTTTTCAGATTTGCTCTTTAAATT
This sequence comes from Phaethon lepturus, assembly GCF_000687285.1. Lineage (NCBI taxonomy): Eukaryota > Metazoa > Chordata > Aves > Phaethontiformes > Phaethontidae > Phaethon > Phaethon lepturus. Next base: position 47,470 of record NW_010509890.1, read on the forward strand.
AGAGAGTGTAAAAGAATTTTCAGGGCTGGTTGTAAAGGCTTGAATGTTCTACCTTCGAAATGAATGAAATGCGTTTCGGTCTCCATTACTTCTATTCGTTTGAATCTGCCAAGACAGGAGCCAATTAGTGTTACAGATGATGCAAGCAACTAGACCGAGACCACCAAAGCGTTCCATGTACATCAGTGAAACATCCTACCTTCATAATGACCTCCTGTCACTTCTAGCGATGGTGTGACTGTACAGCTAGTTTTACAGAAGTGAGATGCTCTGTGATTCTGATATCTTCCTGAAATTTCCAGCTTTCAGGTTCCTTGGAGTTAATAGGCTCATAAGTTTTTCTAGAAAAGGAAAAGTTTCAAAAAATTTGTGGATGGCTCATTATAACGTTATCATAATGACCCCTGACAGAGTATGAATAAAAAAGCTCTACTGTCTTGAGATCAGTAGTAATGGGTCACTTAAAACAGTGTTTACTATTAAGTGACTGGCCACTAAATATGTACAGCTCTAATTTTCCACTTAATATTTTTAAAAAGTCTTCAAATGTTTATACACTTTCCTCAACATTTACTGCAAAGATTTAAATTGGACACTTTTTTCCTTATTGAATAAAGTCTTAATTTTTCCTCCCTTTTATTAATTTTAAGGAGAGACCATTCGTGACAGCTGCCATTTTCTCTTATACCTCTGTTTGGATGGACAGCTAGGCTACCTTTCCAGGCTTTTAAACTTAGTGAGATGTCCATTTTTTACTTAGCCAATTTACCCTTCATGGCTGAGAGTGACCTTATCGTTCTGTACTTCCATTCGGGTTACATCGTGACGTTGGCACTGTCGCAGCTTTCCTGTAATGGTGTAGAAGCAGTGTGTGTTTGTTTCATGAGTGAGCAGCTGCTCAAAACTCCATCGAAGACCAACCTTTTATCCACTGTTGTAAGGTGACTTGTCTTGTGTGCATTAGCAAAATGTTAAGTTAGACAGTATTATTATTTCAGTGTTTTTAAGGAGCCTCATGACATCATGTAGAAAACTTGCACTGTAACCCAGTACATCTCCACTCAGGATTATGTTTCAGTATCCCTGAAGCACTTAAAATGGTGTCTCTTTTTCCATTAAGACAGAGTGATTTAATTCTTCTGTTTCTTACCATTTAATTATCACTATTCCTGTTTGGTGTAAGCCCTGAAGTGGATTTGTGTTTCAGTGATAGAATGAGGACAGCAGTGGAAAACTGCACAGACCTTTTTTTTTTTTTTTTTTTTTTCCCCTCTGTGGACTTACAATAAACAACCACATGCTCAATAAGGAAGCTGGTTCTGTCCAGAATTTGAAATCATCTGACAAGAACCTGTAGAGCTTAATTTTCTTTAAACTGTTAAATGGAAACCTGAACACGGGGAGTGTCTGTGGAAGGGGCATGTATGAAGCACTTAGCGGCAGAGTACCTACAGATTCAGCAGCTAATAGATTGTTATCTGCCACAATTTAAAATCTTGAAACCAAATAAAATTCTAAATGGGGATTCTTATTCCTGTGTGCTGCTTGAGCAGTCTTTGCTAAATTGTTCTGTGCATAATTTAATGTTCATTCTTTTAACTTTGAAGGCATATTGCCAAAGAATTACTCATACAGTTAAAGGAAAAGAAAAAAATGGGCAAGTGTAGCCCATAAATAAGCTATACAACCTTACTTCCCTTTTCAGGTTTTTCAACAAATGATAAAGGTATACTCTTCAAAAATGCATTTACCAAAAAGAAACCTTTCAAATCACTTCTAGTAGATATAGCTGTGGCTTTTAATGACTGTTGCAGTAAGCCTGGTAAATGGCTTTCACTCTATTTTAAGTGCATTTATACTTAAGTGCTGTTCTTACTGTAAATTCCATTGCTGTCTTTGGTCCTGATTGGTAGTGCTGAGCATTTTAGGTGGAAATAATGCATTGGAGTTGGAAAGCAAGTTTAGTAAAGTGAGAACCTTCAAAAGTGATGTTTATTATAATTAATGTGATATAAGAGTATACATGACAAGCAAGATACCATAATTAAACCATTTGTTACAAATTGTGGAAGATGGTTACTTCAGGACACAGTGCTTTGCTTTTCCTAATGATGAAGGACTCATCACTGGACAGCCATTTGTCCTTGGACTGAAGGTTTACTTGATGTTCTTGTTTTCATTATTATACTGAGCTGAGGTATTCATATCATTATACATTTTTTTATTGTGTCTTACATTTTACCGTTCCACAAAAAAGACATTTCGATTACTGATTCTATATTTGTGGCTAAATTTCAAGTTACTGTTCCTAGAACCATGCAGTATACATCCAAAGCTGAATTTCAGTGGGCAATCCCCAAAATATCAGCCTTTCCTTTTAGGGGATAAGCAGACATCCAATAGAAGTTTCACCACTTCTAGGTTCTGTAGGACCGGATTAGCGTTAGCATTGGAAGGTATTTGCCAATGTCTGTAAACAGAAGATCCCTTCCTGCTGCTTAACCCACCTGTATCTATATAGATATAGATGCTATCTATAATGCACAAAAAGAATATTTACTTGCTTTTTGCAGCAATGTATTTAGGCAGTTATCATACACTTCTTTTTATTGACTTCTCTTTCTTGGAAAACAATCGAAGTTACAAAATAGCAATTAGATGTGTCTTCGCAGCATTTTTGCAGGAGAATTGCTCCAGAGTATTTCACTGGGATTCCATGTTGCTTGATACTTGTCTGGCTGCAATGGTTGTGGGGAAACTTGAGACTTGTTCTACCATGTACTAAAAGACTAAATACATTTAAAGACCATATAGCTTCCTTGAGGTACCTCTTACTTCAGGATATGGTTTAGTGGGCATGGTGGTGTTGGGTTGGGGGTTGGACTTGATGATCTTAACAGTCTTCTCCAACCTTAACGATTCTGTGATTCTTGTCTGATTAGGGAAGTAGGATAAGGAGATTTTTAGTAGTTGCTTGGGTAAGACTCCATTTTGAATGTCAAAAAGGAAAAAAGATGCTATGTAAGTAACCCCCCTAAGTATGTGGGGGGGGTTAGGCTACAGAAGCAGCCCCTTCAGGCCGAGGGGTAATTGAATAAAAAGGAGAGATGGCAACATCAGAGCCTGCTGAGGATGTTGTTACGGGGAAAAGTGGAAAAGGTCAACATATTTGCATAGGCTTGTTTAATGGTTTTATGCACTATATATATGAGATCGAGTTACAAAGTTTTGTAGTGTGGGCCTTTTTTCATGTATTTTTGGGGGATACAAAGCTGCATAAATGGAATAGGAGAAAATATGCTTGGAATCAGTCTGATATCTCAAAAAACTTGACAAGCATAAATCAGAAAACAACTGATGCTACAAATATTAGGAAAATAATATGCAATTAAGAGAGATTATTGGCTTCATTGAGTTTAATTTGTGTGTAGGAGAGATCTGCAGCGCACTAAAAAATACGTATTTTATGGAGAGAAAAGTAGCAAAATAAAGGAAATGGTTTCTCTCCATTAAGTACATTGAAAAAATTTAAGTATTTGAAATGGTTTTGAAGCGTTAAGTAACATACAGACAAACATACGCTTTAATGAGCGTACTTCTCTCATCTCTCTTCTGGAACACATTTCTGTTCTAAAAAGATTAGTGCAAAAAGACAGTCATTCAGAAAGACAAAGCTTAAAACATTCCTAAAGCTTAAATGTTCCTTGAGTTTTGTTGTAATTCTTCTAAAACCGTAAAATAGAACTCGACAGAGGCAAGATACTAAACCACTTTGAAAAATACTAAGCTATGCTGCATATAGATGAATATGAAATAAAAGTGCAATACAGAAATTCTATATTGGCTGGGATTAGATGTTGCCTTCAAAAGCTGCATAAAATTGAAGCCATTAGCTTATATTTGCATTTAAGCAGTGGAGTTGTAAAGCTAGACAGTTATAAAATTGTAAATTATAATCAGACAGGTAATGTTACACATTATAGGAAGATGGCTCAGTTTGAGTACAATGTTTGAGGGAATATTTAAAAAAATATTAAGAGCTAGAGTTATAAAGCATTGGACTGTTGAGATATATAGGCATTTGTGTCAGCGTACAGAGATTACATTTGCTATTGGAAGCAGCTTTTTTTTTTTTTTTTTTTAAATTTACGGTCAGGAGCTCTAAAACATTAGTTCCGCTAACATACTGCCACTTCTCCCCTCTTCACAGAAAAGTCATAGTTTCTCTCATTTGTTTGTAGGTATTTTTCAGTGCTTGCTACTATTTACTGAAATCAAGAGGAGTCAAAATTAGACATAAGCAGTTATTAATACATGCTCAGATGACAAGTCTTTTTCTTTTTTTTCTTTTCTTTTTTTCTCACCCTGTAAATTTTTTCTCCTGAGAACATGGAATAAGTGAGAACTTCAAGTATTTGCTGCTTCTTACATAATGGGGCTTTTAAGTTACCATCTAAATGACATGAACTGCTAGAGAACTGCTCTCAGGAAATATAAGAGCATCACTCCCAGTGACAACAGTGCTGCCAGCAGTCTGAAGGAGCGAGGCAGGATAGGTGGGTGTCAGTTGTAGGATGAAATATTTTTTAAGTTGAGTGTGCTTCTTTTTAATCCTGTCTAATGATGTCCAGCACAGTTTGGGGCAGGGGCAGTTGGTGTTTAGATAACTCCTGTCTAAGAATGCCATAGGTGTAGACCTTTGTCATGATCAAATTAAAAACAAATAAATAAATACATATATATGTTAAAAAAAAAAAAAAGTATGTAGTCATGTGCACAGTACTTCAGGCTTATCCAGAAAATGTTCTTCATCTTTGGACCTGCAAATACAGTGATGCTTTGCAATTGTCTTTTCTTTCCTATTGGCAGGTCAGCAAGGAGAACAGGCTGAGAGGACAAGAGCGAAACACAAGGAGAGAGAAAATCATTTTGTCAGGTAGGAGGAGTGGGGAAACGGGGACACAAGAGTTCAAGCTTTAGATGGAAATGAATGATAATCACGTTGGTAGATTGTTACACTCTCAGTTCCAGTTATAGTCTAGTTTCCTACTAAGTTCTGATGCTGAAAAAACTTGATGAAATCGTTCTTTAAAACGATCTTTACCACAACTGACAGTGAAACATTCATGTGTGAGTACAGTCAACTGGAACATCTTTTTGCTAATGATTAAAGTAATATCACCCAAGATAGTTAACAAGGTTAGGATAAAAGAGGTATCTTATTCCTACTGACAAAATGGTGTTATAGTCCAATTTATTTCATTTTCACTTCTTAGGAGTGTATACTGAACATAAAAACCATGATTCAACTACCACACTTGTTTTCAAGCTGTAAAATCCTACACAAAGCCAGTAAGTACAAAAATATGAATCTTAAATTTGTATTCTGATATGTGTTACAATCTTTAGAACTGATAGACCTGTTAAACTGAAATATCAGCCTTTCAAGAGCAAGCACTACCTATAAGCTGAACTATTTCAGTAGCTGTAAACATAATAAAAATCCTCATGATGAATCTCTGAGAATTTCATTTGATGAAATTCATGAGAAATACACAGAACTCAAAGGAATGAATAATCCTGCGTTACTGATAAGAGCTAACTAAATATTTTTCAAGTGACAAGAAGCAGCCATGTTTTGTTATGGAAATAACAACACAAAACAAAAACCCCGAAAAATATCAGGATCTCTGTAGCTGAAGTTTATTCTTCTGAACTGATCAAAACACTTAAAACTGAAAGTATATTGAAAAGCCTTTTCAAGACTGTGCATTTGTTCTTGTGGCAATGTGAGAGTTGCATAATTACTGGGGTATTTTGGTGAAAGGGTAAGTTTATAATTGTGATTATACTTCAGCCTGACAAGTAAGCTACTTGGGGTTTATGGCTAGCTCCTCAGTGAGGAAAGGATTAGTTTTAAATTGGGTCAAAATTTCAACATTGAATCTTTTTGGCCACAATAGAGAAGAAACATATTCTTCTTATTTGACCTAATTAAACTGAAGAAAAGTGTGTAATAATTTCCTGAAAGCACTGGGGAAAGGAGGTGGTTACTTCTTTCAGATATGCTGAAGGTGTGTTTGTGAGTCAAAGAACCAAGTTTTCATGGTAGTATAAGACAGCTGAATGTGAAAAGCTGCAGTTGTAAATGAAGTGTATATTAGCACAAAGGTGCAAAAGAGTTCCTCTGCTTTGGATGACCCTTCATGCAAATGCCATTTTTGTGCAGCAAGTGTGGAATGATACAATAATAACTTCTCTTAGCAATACAAGATTAGTGAATTAAGCGGATTAATCACAAGCATTTTAGTTACTTTTAACTATATTAGCATCAATTGTTGATATACTGATGCAGTCCATCCAGATGGCTGAATCCTGTGCTTAGTGTTTTACTGAAGCAGGCTTGTTTTTTGCAGAAATTGTGCCAAGATTCTCAACATGTAAATTCAATTCTGGAAATGTTCCAGAAGACAATCAAACTTTGACTATGTGACCATTAGCAACTATTGTGGAAGTAGATGTAGCTCTGTGCAGTAAGACAGTGCAGATGATATCCTTGCATTTGGGGCGGGGAGGGAACGTTTACTTGAAACTAGTTCTAGCCTGGTCCTCTAGATTCAAAAACCCTACAGTGATTAAGGATGCATTAGGTGTGTTACGTGAACACACCTCCTGGTTTAATTTAATCCAAAAGGACTCCGATTAACATAGTTAGATCATTTCAAAATATGAATGAACGTGTGCCCACTAGTGGGAGTGATCAAGAGGTACACTTCTCACTGCTGTGAACTAAATGGGAACATGGGTGCACCCATCTAGTCAACACACTGAAATCTCTGGTGTGTTAGACATCTCCTTCTGTGATTAAAAGCACAAATGGTAAATGCAGTTGTTTGAGTTGTACTAGTCTGAATCTGTGACAACAGCATGGATAACATAATGCTGTAGATGTCAGTCATTTGTTTGTTTTAAATGCTGTATCTGCTGTCATAATAGTTCAAGTAAAAGCATCACTTGTTCTAGGTATATTTGTTTTGATGAAAATGTTACGGGCAATATGTCTTCCCGAACTGATCTTGTTTAACCAAGTGCCATTTAATCTAGCCCTGCAGAGCACACATGACCACGTTTCAGAAATCATACTGGTTAATCAAGTCAATGTGCTTACTAGGGATTTTGTTGGTGTGTTTAGCTTGGTATGTAGTTACTGCTTTTGTCTGTTGGAAGAATGTTTTGTAATGGATCATGTGGAACTCTGAGAAAGTGAGTTGTCCATAGATGCAGCTTAATACTATTTTCATAGCAGAGATTTTAATTTTCTGTTGAGTACATGTTCTTCTTTGGTTTATTTAATTTTCTTGGATTTAAAGGAACAGAACATACTATTAAACATGTTCCCTTTTTAGGCTTCTATTTACTTTACTAGTTATGATCAGTGTGGCTACTCTCAGGTCTTTGGTCTTAAACTGCCTTGGAAACTGAGAGCTAAGATGCCTCTCCGTACTCTCTGAGAAAGTAACGCCTGTCCATTGATGATGGATCCATCAACCTTTCATGTACCTGTTTTCTTCAGTTAGGCAAGTTAAGAATTATCAGCAATGGAATGTTCAAGTTTCCTACAGAGGACTAAAAAGAACAAAATACTAAATGTGCCTCTTTCTCCCTGGGAAGCATGTAGTTTTTCCCTCCTAATGAGATTTCAGACGCTAAAGCATACTGGTAAGAGCACAGTACAGCTAAGATTACACATCTAAAGCAGTTCTTGTTGCTAGGAAGTGGTGAACCTGCGATCTAATGTGCTCATTTTTCTTCTGTAAGTATCCAATGTATCCTGTTAAAGTGTTTCCCTGAATTTAAGATGTAAAATTAATTTCTTACTTGTTAGGGACAAAAACTAGAGCACATTAATACATTAATACTGAGCTTAAAACAATACTTTCATAGTTGAATTAACATAAAATGGTAAATATACTAATTTTTTGGTAGTATACACGAGGTATTTTCCCTCTGCTGTAGTATCTTATCTGCAACGTAATTTATAAGATAGTTCCTATTCCTTTGCTGATTTTCCTTAAATGTCAGATGATTTTGGACAAGCGCTCAATTTTTCCCCCCTGTTACCCAACTTGAGGTCTTACTGCCTTAGCAATGGAATTTTTCCTTGGGAGGTACTATTTTCAGCACAGATTTTTGTAACAGTGGGAATTATTATCTGTGACTAATAACAATCTCTATGGAGCTTGTTATACAACGAAGACTGATCACATGCTTGAATATATTCCTGTGATTACTTGCAGCTACGAGTAACTTAAACTTCTGAAAGCTTCTGCCTTATGAAAGGATATTTTTTTCCCTACTGAAATAAGGCAAATTATTTAAATGACTACTATTTTAACTCAAGTTAAATAACACTTAGATGAACTTCCACACAACAGTCTAGAAAAATGTACGAATTAGCAGAGGTTAAGCTGGTCCTTGAACTGTTCTAACAGAATTTTAATTGTCATTTGAATGGACCCTTATACAGTTAAACTGTGTTTCTAAAATAACATTTCTTGGCAAGTGCCCCATAGGTGTGCAAATAGTAGAGAAGGCCTTACTTGGAACCCTTTTTTCCCCTTATTTATTTATTTGTAAACAACTCTTATTTGTTTGGTACAAATGTTTTGAAAATTAGGTACCCCTCCTTGGTACAGTGTGGAAGTTTCTAGAGTAGTTGGGGCTTTGCAGGAAGAACAAAGTGAGGATATTCTCTCTGGTGATATGGCTGCATTTCATATTTTAATAGCCATTCAAGAATTAGTACTGGAGAAAACTTGGAGGCAAGGTAATCCATAGAAATAAAGAGTATAGGACTGGTTGTAGTGTAAGCATGAAGTTTATTACTCACCTTGTTTTCTGTTGATTATGTAGGTAACAATATTTACTCCTTAGCTAGTCATACTATATATAAAATGAAAACCAAACCAGTCAACCAAACCAAACCCACAAGAAGCAACCTGTGGATGGTATGGTCCATTCTATCTGTCATGTAAACAATCCTGTATTAATTCTGTTCAAAACAGAGCTTGAAGTGGTAACCTCTTGTGAACAGAAAGCTTTCCTTTTGTGTAGTTATGCTGACTGGTTTATTAATAACTGCAAAATATAGCCATAGCTTGATCAGATTTTACTAGCATTGTCTATTACTCAAGGAATGCTGTATAATTGAATTGTGTTGTATTTTTTTAATCGTGTGACTAAACTGTAATCGTCAAGTTGTTGTTCTGCCCCCACCTCGCCTAAGGTCAGGCTGCTTGTGACATGCATTGCTTTGCTTCGGTATTTCAAATAGTAAAAGTGGATTTCATTGCAAAACCGTGATGAAGTGTCTCCTATGTACCATGAAATGAATTAAGGTCTGTTTTCAGAATAATTCTGAACTTCGGTTACTTTTGAAGGAGATACTGATTACTCTTGTGATAGGCCACCAATACAAGGTAAGAGAACATACACAGTCTGAGTTCCACTGAGAGATTTGCTTGACCTTTAATTCTAATTATTAGTTTGTCTGCATAAAGGTTCTTGCAGTAGATACTCTGGTTTCCCTACTCATAAGTGGGAAATACCAGTCTTGTGGATATTCTACTGCAATATAGAAATCACAGCATGATACCTGAAAATAAGTTGCTGCTTTTTCAGTATAAAAAACATAATATGTTTCAGTGCATCTAGTGCATTATGGCATGCAAATTTGTACAGAGGGTAGAAACTGCCACTTCTGATTTCCTTGTATTAAGTCAGTAATGAGGATGTAAAATAATAGTGTGAGTAAGCAAGAGATTGTTACTCAAGGTAAGAGCCACAGCTTAGATAGCAAACTAGCTGTCAGTAATGATAGCCATAAGGAAATTCTATACTAGGCACGCTCAAGTGAAAATGAGGGTGCAGTAGGCTGCTACTGGGGCCATGTGGGTTTTCTGTAGAAATTGCACATATGATGGATTAAATTTATTTTTGAGGGCCTGGAATAGTGAAAAAGTGCGAGCTTGTTCAGTAACACTTACTTGTGATCTTGTTGACAACATGTTAGGGGCAGGAAAATCGGATGAGCGCTGACACTGCCACCTTATTAGACACCTCATACTGTACTGGGAGGTAGGGTCATAGGAGTAGATGTGCTGCTGGCGGGGCGTGGTGAAGGACAGGGTGTGCAAGCAAAGAAGGGCAAGTAATTAGGAAATTGAGAAGTAGTTTCAAAAATTCTGTAAGGATTTAATTGCCATTTGTGTATGTTTGAGTTCTGTCACTTCAGAATATAAACACAGCGTGATTATTGAGAGTTAAAATGTGTTCCGAGCAAGGTCAAGAAGCAGAGTCATTTGAATTGTGCAAACTAGACAATGATTTTGAGAAATACAAAATGATGTAGTGCTATAAAAAAATGGTAATAGAAGAAAAGAGACCAGGGAAAAGGTTATAACTTAATATTCTTAACTGTATGAAGTTGTCAAACAGTAGAACAACTTAATTTTAATGAAGCAATAAGACTCCACAGAGGGTGATGAACAGTCAAGTAAATAATGTCAGTTTAACAAGGTTCTAAAGGTTGCAGGCCTTGTTGTAAAGCTAGATTTTGCTCATCTCTGTATAACACATAATGGTATGTTGCAATACCATTCTGTCCTGCAGTATACTAATGATGCAGTGTCATTACAGAATAGGAATGCTATGTTACACAAAAGCAACTATGGAGGTCTAAATTTTGTAGTTCTTACCTACAATGTGGTTCAAAACCAACAACAACAAAAAAAACAAAACCCTGAAACGCAGGTGGTAAACTGTAGGGGGAATAGCACGCAGCTGGTCTCTACTTGGAGGTGGGAAGGTCCTCTGTTCCCTGCACTGTGTTTCTGTCAGACTGCTGTATTGTCAAAGGTCAAGAAAGCTCTTCAAGCCTTGAAATTTTATTCCAAAGTAGGAATGTCATGTGAAATGATGATGTGAAAGGAAGATTGCATGAGACACCAGGAAACAGCTGAAGTTATTAAGACAGTGAAAATCCATGGTACTAATCAAAGTACCTGTTACGTGTGTGCTAGTGTAGGACACTTTTGAAGTGAAATTAATCCAAGCAGAAATTAAGGTTTATGTGACCTGTGTGTCTTGTTGATGAAGTCCCAAGCAGGGCAGGCTATCAAGTGAATTATATCCAATTACCCTTTGGCCAAATATACCAGTATACTGAATTACAGAACTTGAAGAAAAGAGTAGGGAATATTAGTTTCAGCAAAACCAGTTTTAGCACTTCTTTTAATATATATGCTACTATGATTCAACTATGAAGAAGGAACTATGCTGTGCAGTTCACTGGTGTATCAAAACTAAAGTCTTAAAACATCTGTTAAGTTACGGTTATATGAATTGAACTCTTTTCAGATTGGATGTAATACATAACTGAGGCGGCATTTATTTACCAGTATATCAGGCTATGCTTACTTTAATTAGAGTGTTTCTCTAGTAATTAAAAGGAAAAAAGAAATGTCAATAGTTTAGCCATTTTAATTTTTTTTTAATTTTATATTGATTCATAACTTCTAAGGTTGTGGTTTCTGGCTGAAAGACAAAATTATGTCCCATGTTACTATTGCATCTCTGTTTTTGTCTTATAGCCACAACTGAATAATTCAGTCATCTTCAAAAATTGTTGGCAACAGACTTCCCCCTTTGTTGTTTTAGTTCTGTTTTTTTTCTTTTGTTTCATCAACTCTGGGTTTTGTGTTAAGAATAGCCTCTGTTTCCAAAGGGTATTCTGAAATATTCATGATCATATAGCAAAAGATTCCTGAAGTCCGTTTTTAAAAACCAGGGAAAAAAGACCAACTCCATTTTAAGAAACAGGGAACGAGTTATTAAAAAAATACATGTGTGTATCTGCTTGGTATTTGGAAAAAACACAGGTATTTTTCAAGTGTTGTTCTTCAACATTTCCTTCAAAAGAACTCACATTTTTAATGCTTTCTAATAAATGAAGAAATATTTTACAACATGGTGCATTATATTAAGACAGTCATTCTAAATCAGTGTTTTAATCTGTAGATACTTGCTCAAAGCATTGTATTAGCGTTAAAAACAACTGAAATAGATTACTTATAGCCGAAAAAAGTAGCTCAACAGTGATGCCTATGAATAAATGCCATGTCTTCTGCAAACATACATTCTTTTATACCTTAGCTTTTACTTCGTTGTAGTATAAGCATGTGCTTGGATGGCTGTAAGATTCTGGGGTTTTTTGGTTTTGTGGTTATGGGGTTTTTTGGTTGTTTTTTTGTTTTTGTTTTTAAATTCAGTGGTATTGAAGTTCACTCTTTGGCCACAGTGCGATTAATCAGACGTTCTTTAGCAGAATAAGCAGTGTACAGAAACACACTTAAAAAGCAAAGAAATTTGTTGTGCACACTGAAGTTAGAAGTTATAAATGAGATAACAAATGAAGTACATATCATAACAGTATTGATCATATGCTGTCAACCTGCATAATTTTACCTTGTGTTATTTCATACTTTAACACTAATGGGACACATACGGATCCAGCAGTATTTTGCCAAGACTCAGTTATGAGGCATCTGCTGTGAATCACCCCTGCTTTAGTCAAGATGAAATCTGACGCTCTTTACCATCAGCTTGTACTCCTCAAAGTGACTTTAAAAATGTACGTGGTGCAGTGACTAAAAAAACCATAGTGTGCCGAGTCTATTTTTTTCTCCCCCCCCCTCGCCCCCAATACTCCTTTGATTGCCTTCCCTGGAAAGTCTCCCAGGGAACGACTGATACACAGTCTTGTCAGGCTCTGAAAGACAAGCTGTAATTGCATTAATGCAAAAGCGATGCCTTCATTATGTTCGTCCTGGCCTAACTGGTTGAAATTTAGGAAACTGGTCTCGTTTCAGAAGAAAAGAGTCTCTGTTGACTTGCAGTGCTAACAGGAGATGAAGGTAGCAAAACTTATGTTGGCTTGGCAAGACAGCAGATGAGGTGGAAAACCCAGGAGAATATCTCTCCTTATGACAAAGACCTTTTTTGCATAGGCGCCTTGCAGAACAGTACTGTTTATGAACTTGGAGGACTGCTCTAACACTGTTACGGCTTGAGTTTCTTTTATTATGTGTCTATTTTAATAATTTACTCATTGATGCCCTGAGAGTATTTTCTCTGTTCTGTGTCTGTTCTCTTATATTGTTCTAATTATGTATTTTAACTTCCTTTTGTCCTTAAATCCTCAAAATGATTACACTTACATTATCGGTAGGTCTTTTTAATTCTTTATTACACTGGCTGATAAATAATCATAGCATCAAATCCTGCTTGTCTTACTGTTTTTCAGCTGGTAGGAATATTCTGGATAGCTAATTAAACTATAATATATAGGAAAATGTATTCTAGATAAGGAGAACAGTTGCCAAAAACTACATTATAAAATGTCTATCTTTTAAAGTTGACAAGCTTAAGCACTGACCAAGTCAAACAGAAGAATCAGACACTGGGATGGATTTTAAGCAGCAGAATACAAAGTCATTTAGCATTATAGTTTCTCTCCCACATCTTGCATAAATCACTTAACGCATTCTAATCTATTGGGCTCCAGACATGTATCTAGTAAACGTCACAAAATTCACAGAAACTTGGTGAGAAATTTCAGCTTATCGAGTCAGTGTTTTTTGAGAGGCCAAAGACCTATTGCTGCATTCCTGATTTGTTCTTCACTTGTGAGGTAAACTCTTCTAACCCTCTGGTCCCTATGTGAAGTGTTACCAAACAGCAGCAATTGCATTGCCACTCGGACTTCTTGTGGTTTTGTGTGTTTGGTTTTTTCCTTCCCTAATTTGGCAGTAAACCAGAAGTCGACTTCTGTATTTGACAAATGAGTTCTATTGCTCTGGAACGCTTGGCTCCAATGATTGTCCTTGTGTTCGATTCTCTCCAAAATTATGTTTTGCAGGTTTTATTTTTTTTTTCCTTAAATGTTTTGCAGAGGTAAATTGCACTACAGAAATGGAGGAATTCCTTTCCCTTACCCTCTTCCACCTGCCCCTGGCAAATGCCTAGCCTGGGGATTGTCTGCTCATCTGCTACTTACTTAGGAATTTTTTTTTTTATTTTATTTTTACTCAATAATACCTGATACAAAAATCTTCATTTGAACTAAACCATGAATTTGCCATTGCAAGCACTCCAGTTTGTTGAGGGGCTATAGTGTTAACACTATAGGCACTGAATGGCTGGGTTGATCTGTCGTTTTCTTTAACTCTGTTCAGAAAAACAGGATCAGACTGACCTGGTAAACCCTCAGTGCCTGGTGCAGTAAGAATGACAAGTGAAGCATCCTTTACCAGTTCTCAGGCTGCTGAGGCTTGTCGCACTGTGACAGGGCAACTGCTGATCTGAGATGCAAGTGTAGTCTAGGTCTGGCTAAGTCTGGCACTAGGAATCTCTGAGACAACCAGGTATTTTCAGCTGAAATTTGTTTCTCTCTTGTGTTTTCTACCAGAACTTGAATGTATTAAGTTATGCATATACTATGCCATATTTCTGTACTAATCTATGTACTATGCTGGCTTTGGTATTTTGTATATAGTACAAAAAATACAACTTCTTGTTTGAAATTAAATCTATCTGACCATATAATTAGGTGTCCACAGTTTTTGCATGGTCAGCATTCTAGCCTAGCACTAATATTAGCCCTGAAGTAATTTACGGCAATTTTTTGTTCATTTGTTTCTCTCAGGTAAATACTGCTGTTGTAACCTACCTGTGGCACTATCTACAGTGTATTGTCATAGATCTGAAAGGGGAGCGTATTTGCTTGGTCGCCTTTCAGAGATTCTAGCTAGAAGGCCACAGTAAGCTCTGCAGTGTCCTCTTCATGGTTAGATATAATGAGATAGTTTGGAGTTTCTTTACCTTTGCATGCCTGAGAATGAAAAAGACAAAAGACTGTTTATACAAATACACATTTTAATAAGTTTCATACTATGCAATTCTGGAGTCTAGTGTAACCCCTTCTATCAGTGTGTGGAGGGATGAGACCTGGAAAAGGAGAGAATGCAGGAAATGCATTTCTTCATCTTGTTTCCCCACCACCACCCCCCAAAGGAAAAAATAGAGCAATGTTACCATGGAAAAATCAACGTGAAAGACAACTGTTGGATCTCCAATACCATTTTTTTAAATCCAATTGGTTGCAGCTGTACTGAGAGGGAACAAATGTTTTGCTGCCTTTGCTGCCAAATAATAGATCATATTTGGAAGCATAAGACTAACAACAAAAATACAGTTCAGAAACCTAGTGATTGCAAAGCTTCAGGCATAAGACAGGAAACTATTAGCTTTCTCTGTAAAGATTCTGTGCTGTGAAAAATTAGGTTTTATTTTTTTTAGATGCAGTGTTAAGTTTTATATATAATATTGTTTCCTGAGGAACCAATTTTTCACGATGGCAGTGATCCCAAGCTTCATGCTTTCTGCTGGCTAGAATTTATCTATTTACTAGCAGCAGCCATCTGCTTGAAAAATCATGAACTCAAACTTGGGCGGAGAGGGGCAGCAAGGCAGGAGCAGTGACTAGAAGACAGGCTTGTCCGGTGGAGGGATAGCAGGTGTCCCTGCTATGGCCAGGCGTTCCTGCAGATCAGGTGTTCCTCATTCTCTGCCGATCTTCAGTACTGGTGGACAGCCTTCTTTTTTGCAGACATATAAATGTGACATTTCACTGAGGTACTACCATACAACAAACCCCACTGGGGCATGAGAGTCTGACTTGCGTTACGATTTTGGTGTCTCAAAGCACGTGCAGTTCAGTAAGGGCCTTTCTCCCTGCCACAGCTTGCAGGATTTTCGGCTAACTTGCTTGGCTGAACTTGCAGGTTTGGCACATTCAAAGGCTGAATTTGCTGAACTTCACGATTACTGAGTGGAGTTATCAGTATTTGGCTTTTGTGGAAGTTGAAAAGGGTTTGCCATCAGTCAGAAACAACATGATCTGTAAGTTACCAAGTTGCTGCTCACCAGCTGAGCTTACGTGCTCTCCACGGCAGCGTGGCCAGCCAGCGCTCGCTGTTTTGCGTGTGGAACACACCTGGCACTGGTATAAAGCTTGGCTGAGGATTAGCAACTCTTTCAACTGATGTGACTTTACCACAGGTGACCAAATCATTAGGTCACCTTAATGGTTTTATTCAGGTATGTGGGATCTGTAGTTTCATTATTTGAAATTACTAGAAGAACGAAAAAAAGAAAAACAGTTATTCTATTAAGCTTCTTATAAGCAGACATAGAAGTTAAGTGTATACCATTAAATCTTGTTAAAGCAAACAAGTAGGTTATCTATTTTTTTCATCTGTTCCTTGTCATGGTAGAAACATTGATTTGTATCTTTTAGAGATCTATAATTGCAGACCTGTACCTTAATCTGGCATAGGTGAATGGAAGTACTTTTTCATTGCTTCTGTAGGAAACTAGTAAGCTAAATCAATAATGCCATATGACATAAAGGAGAAAAGAAATATGTTTACAACATCAAGCAAGGGTTTAGCGATCTGATCCACATTCATGGTATTGAGTGACTCATCAAATATCTGTGCAACAAGCAGTAATTAATTTTACAGTATCTGACCACCTGACATGAATGTATACGTGTAATATAGTTGAGCGGCATTCATGCAAACTTCCTTCTATTGAGTTGTTGGTAGCTGGTACGATTTTACTAAAACATGCTGTGGCTTATGAATTTTTGTTTTTACAGTTTGTTGGTGATGAATGATGTAGGAATTTAAACCCTCACCTTTTAGAAATAACCATCTGTTACAAAGTAGATTGCTGATGTCTCCTTCAGCAGCTTAATGCAGCATGGTAAAATTATCTATGACAAAGAGAGCTAACCAATGGACTCTGTGTTACTTACCACACCAACAGCATCCTTAAAAAGTTATGTTTTATCTTCTATTTGGTCAGGCATTCTTAGAGTGATGTGCGCAGCAGTGAAAAACAATGAGAAATGGGCTTCAGAGGTCTTGAATTTCTGGTAGTTGAAGGTCAAAGTTGCAGCCTTCTGTTGGTTATAAAAAAAAGATGGGATTAGCACTTTGCCAGTTCAGCATCTGTGGTCAAGCTGAAGCCTATTTGGCAGCATGATTTTAGGTGTGTTAATAAAGAAAATACACAGTTTCCTCCATAGTGATGAAGCATGTTTTATACCAGATGTGGTTGGATATCACAAAACATTTGTTTATCTCATTTAAGAAAAACTACATTAATGGAAAAATGCACTTCTTTCACTCTTCTAAAAGCTAATGTGTACCTGAATTTTTAAGCTTATATTACTCCTAGTATGTATAGAATTATTGTAGAATTGTATAAAATAAACTGTTAAAAAAAAAAAAAAGCAGAATGATAAATAGGATTGTGTGTGTGTGTCTGTCTGTCTTTCTGTCTTTCTTTCAACTGGGATGCCTATCTTGAGTATGGACATGGTGCTAGATTTGTCACTTTGGACAGGGAACGTCCTAAAAGGAAATTCAGATGCTGAAAGCTTGCAAGTTGCAAATACTTGATTTGTTTCATCAACTATAAAATAGTATATTTTGGAATGAATTAAATTCTAATTAGTGATCGATTGATTGTTCATAAGAATTTTAATTTGCTTAATAATATTCTAATTTTCCAAATATATCCTTGGCCCTGCTACAACAGGGCCTTCAGGCAAACACAGTCATAAAAATGCAGGTGTGTTTAGCAGATAGAATACAGTTACGATAAAAGTGCAGGTGTGCATAGCAGGTTTATCAAGTGACGCTTCTATAGACTAAACCAGTGTCCTTATGTAAGAGGTAATCACTAGCACTGTGGCTTTCTGATTGCCCTTCCTCCATCACTTCCTCACCAGCTCCAAGTGGCCGTGCCATTTTATCAGAGTACGCTGTGACTCAGTTCCTGATTTTATTTTCTCTTGCAGATGGCATAATTTCATCTCGTGCTCTGAAAGTGAGAACTGACACTGTGGCACTGATTTTATTGTATTAGGCTGTACTAGCTGTGATGAATATATAATCTGTGTGGCAACTTTCTTTGTCTCTGCCTTACACAGCAGTAGGTGAAGTAAGAAAACACAGGGAAGGTAATGTAAGGCTTCAGATGCTACTGCTGTGACTTTGAGCAATATCAGTAATATCATTATTGGTCCCCACGTAGCAGCATTGATAATGGGTTTTTTTCTAGCGTGCCAGGGAACATAGAGGCGTACAGCTGACTCACTGGCTGACGTTGTCATTTTGGCACACAAAAAATTAGTAAAATGCTGCCAGTTCTGTCTTACTGTGTTGGATCTATTTGCCCAGAGCTTTTAAATTCCTTTCCAGAGCTGGCAATTTTGGTGGAACTGTAACCTATGCATCCTACAACACTTGACTTTTTGAAACCGTGAGACATGAAAGTATTTGATGTGTTGCCAAAGAGAAAAATACTCCAAAACCTAGTGTGAAAGGAAACCTAGTGTGAAAGGTTTATTGTTCTATGTTGGTATTATGATAGGCAGGCACTGAATTTGAGGGGGGTGGGCGGGGAGGGAATGTGTTGTTACAAGTGTGAAAGACCTTCCTACCACTATATTTCATCTTTCATCAGGATTTGCTGTAGCTGATTCAGAAACGGTTCGATGGGTGATGAAACAGATCTAAATCTGTGCTTGGTAACTAGGGAAATCCATTACAATGTCTCCTCGTGACTGGATCTGATCTTGGCTGGGCAGTACATTCACTGCATGGTAGAAGGGATGACAAATGGAATAGAACCTCAAAATAAAATGCACACAGAGCTATCACTTGGATTAATATCTGCCCACCATTTTTTGATGATGTACATGCAAACCTCAGAGGCCAATAGTCTGGTCTTCAGCTCTGGAGCAGTTTTACTGTATTGTGCTGCTCTTTCTACCACTATCACTGCCATGCAAGTCCCTGGAGCCACACACCTTGGAATCGGTGTGAGAAGTGTTGAATATATTCACAGACAAAACATTATTGGCATCACAATTTTTTTTTTATACTTCCCCTCCTGTAAAGACCTTCAAAACTCAGTTTTCCGTACTGAACAGAGTGTGCTTTTTCTGAGCTTGCTTTTAGTTGAAAGGGACGTTCTGTAGGAGTTCCACTTAACATTTCTGTGTTTGTTCTCTGCACTGACTTTATTGACCACACAAAGAATGATGATTTTTTTTTTTAAGTAGTTTTTCAAGAGAATCTTCTGAAGCTTGGGTTGATTTGGAGAGGGAAAAGGGGTCAAGATAACAACAAAAACCTCTTCCAGACAATAAATAAGCATATGTTCTTGCCTGCAGTAACATTTCTCTAGCAATTTCCCCTACATAGTGAACTAATAAAGACGTGAAGTATGTTTTTTTTGTACTTAAAAGATTGAAAAATATCTATTAAAATCATTAATGGTTTATAGTGGTGATTAATTTATTAAGCAGGTCTCATAGCTCAAAGTGAGAGACTATTACTGCAGTAGAATATAGGGAAGTGAGGCACTCTTAATATTTAGGGGTAAATCGACATTCACTCTCAAGGTCAATGTCGTGCATGTTGCAGAAAATGTGCTTCTAAATGCCTGCCCTTCTCTGTCATGCAGGACTTCCCTGTTTGTTCTGACCGGTCCTGTCTCAGGATCCATTTCTTGCCACCACTTCATGTAGCGGTGATGAAAGCATTCAAGACCCAGCCATCGTTAACTTTAAAGGACTCAGTGCTGTTGAGAATAGCTTTTTCCCTAGCACTGTTTTCTTTCAGGTATTATAGTTGGGGACCTGGACCAATCGTAGAAGATTGGTGAACATGAGAGGGGTAAAAGTAGTGCACTTTTGTATCTCCAGAAAAGATTAATCCTGCTTTATTTACTATTTAGTTTGGAAGTAGTTACATGTAAACAGGAAAAACTCTTTTTTTTCCAATTGCAATGTCTTCTATGGCAACAAACTTCCCTGTGGCTGAACTCCAGAGCCCAAAATGAGTAGAGATCTGCTAATTTCACTTGCTCTGTCACACCAGAATCAATCTGACTATGTCTTCATGTATTGATACAACTTCTCTCCAAATACATGCTTATTGTGAATGGAACAAAGTTCCAAGTGCAGTAAATTCAGTTTACTTTGCTTCTACTTTTTCTTCAGAAAAACAGTCTCTGCCTTCAGGTGAAGCATGAATGCGAACAGGGGAATGTTTGTTTGTGGGTTTTTTGTTTGTTGGTTTTTTTTAAGCAATAAAACAAAGGAAAAAAACCCCCACAACCAAAAACCACCAAAACAAAACAAAAACCCCAAAGACTCATAAATTAGAAATTATGCTTGAATACATAGATGATTTTATCAGTTCCTTACATAAGAAGGTCCAGGGGTGCAAAAAGATGATTTTGTCTGAAACGTTGTTTTAGGAAAGCTTAGTCGTCTTTTTTTAGCCTGTATCCATCTTCCAGATTGTAGGAGGTCTCTTTACACTATCAATATTTTAATGTGTCTTGTTGCAGGATACATGTTGACATTAGAATGAAAGTCTCAACTGATAAACGTGGAGTAAGTAGTTAATTAATATTCCATATACCAGACATAACATAATAAATTACTTTCTTAATGTATTGCGTTCCTTTCCAAAAATATAGAGTTAAAATTCCAAATGCTTATTAAACTGTGCTGAATAGTTTCGTAAAATAAACCATGTATATCCATGTAGACATGCTACTCGGATGTCAAAGATGTGTAACAAGATTTAAGAGAAGCACCATTTCATAACAGCCAGGGAACTAGAGCAGGAGTGAAGCTCTAAGTCTGCAATGAGCTTTTATGTAATATTTTCTGACTCTGTAAATCATTCTGCATTGTATGTATATAGCACTATTATTAATCAGTCATCTTTGGGCATAATGTAAGCAGTTTAGCAAGAGTGCTGTAAACTCAATAGTTTCCAAATATATTCCCAGTTTAGGGGGGAAATCTCTTCTGCCAGAACAGGGAGTACAGCATATAAAGCATACATGTATTTTAAAGCTTTATAATAATATTGAAAATACATAATATTAGTATATAATAATATTACTTAGTTATATATTTAAGTCAAGTTATGCATTCATTAATTTTCATACGAGACATACGGTTTCTCTTCAGAGTGAGCGAAAAGTGTATCATGTATCAGAATCATGTTTGAGCCTGGTTATAACAATCTAGAATGATCTTGTTCATAGGAATACACCAATTCCTGAACAACGACACAAAGACAGACAATGTGCAGACTTTTTTTTTTTTTTTAGAAATCATAAATGGAGAATTCATAGTTAATATTTTCTAGGAGTCTGTGCAAACTGTTTCTAGAAAATTAATTAAGCTTAAATGAGTTTAAACAGTTGAAAGATGACTTGCCTAATCTACTCCGTTATCATGAATAATTCTGCCCTTTCGCCTGTAAAGTAGCAGTAAATAATGAAAGAATTCAGATCATTGAAATTAGGCAATCTTTCTCTTTGTTTTAATAACCGTTCCTCTGAATCTCACTCTGACCTTTAACAAAGGCTCCATATCAACACACAGTGCATGGCTGTCGCGCGTGGGAGGTGCTGATAAGACCAAGAGGAAAAACAGGATCATGAGGTAATGTAGTGGAGAACTTGAGCATTTTATTACCTGATTATTGAGCCCTCCGTGGAACTTTTGAATTCTTTTAATAAATAAATGCAAAAAAAATTCTTTAGGAAAAACTTGTGTATGAGGACTTGCTTTTACATAACTGAAGAATGAAATGGATTAGTTACTGAATACTTTTGTAGCTGGTTTGATAAGGTCTAGTCATTGCATAGAGAATTGCAACCTTTTCCTCATTTTTTATTATTTTTTTAACTGACAGCCTTGCAGTCTTCCAAAGATGCTTTTGGTTGCATGATGGAAGAGACTGATTCCATGTAAACAAATGCTTGATACTCATCTGGAATATGATGATTGTAATGTTTGATGGTTTTGGTGATGTAGAGATTTGGCCGAAGACTTGAACCCATGAGATGTGGGGGTTTTTCCCCACCATTAGTTCAACAAGTCCTTTCTCTCAAGCTTTCCAATTTAGCTTGAATGTATTGAGATGGATAAAATGTACTTAGATGTTTGAAATGGTTATGGCAACTGGAAATGTGACTTTTTTTTAGCATTATATTTTTCCCCTCCGACCTCACCCAATACTGCTGCTGAAAGTTCTGTGTCCAAATATATAATAGAAACAAATTGCCAAACCATGGAACACACAATAAAACAGATTTCTTTTCTGGGGGGCTCTACCAGCGACGAGTGTTCAGCCTCCTGAGAACAAATGACTGTCTCGATTAGCAAGCAGTAAGGGTAAATGTGTAGACTAGAACATGATGCTGAGGACAGCGTGTTGCCAATAAACTCTAGTCTAATTAGGAGACTGCTTCAGAAGTGTGCTCCTCATACAAATGAAAATAGTAATGTGAACACACCCTTAATATGAAGAATGTATATTTTAAGTAACTTTTAAGAATTTTTTTCATCCATCTCTTAAATTTTTTGGTCTTGCAAGTCTGTTACCAATAGCTTCTGGAGATGATTGCAGATACTGAACCAAAGATAAATCTGGTCCACGCTTTTCAGGCAGACAAGAATGTCTGCCAGGCCAGCACTGAGCCAACCAGAAGCTGTGGCAATATGGGCAATATGAAACACAATTTGAGTTAGTGTTAGCATGCTTTTCACTAGGTTTATTGACTTGATTTCTGTATTGTGTGAGCTTAATCCATGCAGCTTCCAGTTGATTTGGAGTGATGACTGCTTTTGTCTGCAAAATGCTTTCCAGGCATATTCCTAAAGCTGCCAATAAACAGAACCATGGGTGAAAAGTATGACTGCTGAATGAATAAAGTGGGTGAAAAGGCAATTGCTAGAGGTTTGGAACCCTAGAGAAAGGAAAAAAGAAAAAAAAAACCAAAAAACAGATTAAAAGCATAATTGGACCAACACTGTGAGAAGATAACCAATTCCAATTTCTGAAAGGATGCCATGAGTCTTACAGTTGCACAGCAAGACAACTTGGCCAATGAAGGTTCTGGGGGCAGAACAGTCCATTGTTTCTAAGATCAATTTGTTATTCAAGGTAGTGTATGTAGAGCATTCCTGATCTTCTACGGGGCTGAAAACTTTATTCATGCATTAATTATGAAATCGTACTTCAGTGTTATAAACCGTACTTGAGTACTATCACTATTTCTAGGCAGAGACCCTAGCAATAGTCTTGCATGTGCCTCAGTTTACCGTGATAATGGCATCAAAATGTAATGTACCCAAAGCAAGGCCATACATAAACCTTCTTGGAGCAGAGGTCTGTGGTGTTTACGTAGGTGATGCCACCTACATAACCTTTTACTGGTTCCACCACTGAAGAGAGACAATAATTTAGTAAATGAGAACTGGCCCCTCCTCCCCATAGCAATTATTAGTGAACTGGACAGAGGCTCTTTAAAGTCTGAGACTACTATAAAATATGAAATACTTATCACCCACGGATTTGTATTAATATTTCAGAACATACCTAGAATTAACAGCATCATTGGTATAAATATATGGCAGGAAAAAGGTTGTTTATTGTTTAGAAAAAGTACATGTAGAAAGTATGTTATTTGTGGCCTTGTTTCGTAATATACCCATAAAGTCTTTCTATTTCACTGTTTAATTGCTTCGAGCAATATGAGAACACCGGTACGTTGCATAGCTTAGTCCATTGAATTATGTGTAAGCATTATCACAACTGTAGTTGTTCTGAACATTTAGACAGAAGGGGAGAAAAATGTGCACGTCAAACCTTTCTGCCTTTGAGGGCAGGGACCAAACAGATATAACAGAAGTCATTGATAACATGTTCTGTTCAATTGGACTAGTGACAAATGACAGTCGAGTGGGAGTCATTGCAATAAATCTGGTGGGACAGTATTCAAAATACAGTCCTTTACTGCGAACACTTTATCAATTTCTCTATAGTTAGATGTAATGCTGAGATAAAAGCAATCTATACTTGTAACCTTGAATTAGAAGCATAAAGATATTGCTGTTGTCACCATTTAGTCTTGGTAATGCCCACATAGTCAGAATCTGATGTGGCTAGAACTTTGAGATGAGTCTGTTCAGGTCTTTCCTTATAGAAAGCTCTTCAAAGATTAGAAGGTTTATAAAACAAGAAAGCCAGATTTATTGGAGTAAACATTGAATTACCTAACTTTTTAAATACATTATATAGGTGAGGTAGAGCACAACTGGAAAAGACTTATAAATCTCTCTCTTTCTTGGTCCTCTTTTGCTTCCTCTCCTTCATCCTTCCAGGACTGGTCCTTGCTCTAGGCCTGATTTCAGTCAACTTTTGCATTTTGGGAATAGTGGCAAACTCCACGCAACCTGGTCTAGTCACGGGGAAGTTTTTGCTCGTCCCTGCTGAGAAGTGTGTTTCCCATACCTTTCCCAGGAAGGGGAAGGTCTTGTCCCTTCTCGAGCCGCAGCTGCTCAGCACCATGCTGTAACTTTCTTCCCCAGTACACCACATACTTTATGGCATCTTATTACTCAGTTGTTCCCCACGAACAGCCGTAACATAGGGCTGCCCCATGTCCTTCTTTTCTTGGAACGTAACACAGACACTCAGGACAAACAGAACTGGTTTAATCCATTTTACCATTATTTTTGAGCAGCAGATGGATATTAAGCAGAGGACAAATCAGTATGTAACGGATGACAGTGATCAGATATTGGAGACGCATTTTAAATTGAAAAAAAGTAAGACTTTGAAACTAACTAGGCATATTAGGCAAACAGCAAGGAAAGATGATTTTTTTTTTTTTTTTTCCCAAGAAAAAGAGAAAAGATACTGTCTACAGGGAGAGCTTGGCCTCGCTGCATAGCCGGTTTGAACCAGAATGGAGACAAGAGACAAATTCTTCAGGGTGTGCTTTGGCAGAACTATGAAATAATTTAAAAATGTACTGGGTGGGAATACTTTTTTGTTACAAATGGTTTGAAATGGTCTTAGGTTTTTTTGGCCAACTTACTACATAATCCTGAAACTAAGAGATGTTCTTGGCAAAGAACATACTTCAGCTTATGTCTTGTTAGAAGAGGCTACTCCTCTCAAAGCTGATTTATTTTAGTTTGGTGTGACATTAGTTGCAAGGCTTTTCAGCAGTACAGGCAGAATTTGGTTACTCTGGGAGGAGAGGGTTGGGTGCATAAAACCCCCACTTGTGAAAGCAAAAAGGGTGAGAAATGGCAAAGCAGGGTAGAGACCTGCAAGTGAAGAAGAAAAAGCTGCTGAGAGTGAAATTTCCATTTTGCTGCTACGCACAGAACGAGTGCTGGTTGCGGCTTCTAGACGAGAGTCCTCTTTTTCCAGCAGTAGTGGCTGCCCTTACAGCACCTTCAGCCTTCCTCCTTAGCAGCAGCTGCCAGCCTGACACTCCAGTGCTCTGATTTGGAAAAGGAGCCCTTTGCTCTTTTGCTACACAGCAGCAGTCTGAGCCCGAAGGCGTTTGGTAAACGCCTCACCAGAGGGTGAGTGTAGAGGACAGAGGCTTCACCTTGGCCTGTGGAAAGACCAAGTCTTGGCCTGAGTCTCAAGTTTGTTAAGCAACTAAACCAGATACTTTATTCTTGTTTCCTGTTCCATCACCAACACTTGGCAGTTCTCTATTACAAAGGCTCGGTGGAAACATGCTCAACTATTCACAGCTGTGAACAGCACCTAAGGAGTGATAGGATTTAATTGCATAGTAGTTGTGTGTGATTCTTAACATTTAAGAGTGACACATAATGACTTTATAAGTGTGTGTGATACTGCACAAAATTACGGAATTCTAAATTAACAACAGCTGTGTGTTTATTAGCTAGCTTATTTTTTAATTGATATATTAGTTTTTTAGTAGTGTGTCAATCAATAAATATTGTGGTTTCTTAAATTAGTTACGTCTTGGGCCTGCAATTAAAGAGGGAGAGTCAGACCCATAAACAGGGCCATATGTTCCTTGGGCTTAAGTTAAGTCTCAGAAAGGATGAATCCATGCAGATCACACCAGAAGAGCATGGGTCTCAGAAAGCAAATGGATGCACTGGTAAATAAGCAAGATAAAAATGGTGTGTTTGTTCAGTTCTCCAAAGAATTATGGAGAATTATAAGGCAGAAAAAGGAGAAGAATTATGATTTTATAATGATAAGTGGGAATTCACTTGGGAAAGTAGTTGTTGCAGTTTTAGAGAATAAAATATTTGCATACTGATGTTAACATAGCGAAGGTTCTGAAGTCACAACAATGAAGAATTGCATTTGCACTGCTGTCTCAATTTTGCATCAGTATCTTGGCACATCATGCAGATACTTTGAGCAGAGAATAATAGTTTTCTACTTCTATAGTCCAAGTCAAGGTTAAAGAGCAAATTCGTAACACAAATGTTTCATATAAAATTGACTTGCTTCATTCTGGTAAATCTGTGAATAAACAAATTCTAGCAAAAGCAATGCCTGTAAATATTTTGTTTGAAAGCGTTCACATAATCAGAAAAAACAGGGCTGAAGGAAACTTGAGAGGTCAGCTAATCCATTGAACTGTCTCATAAATCTTTGTCTCTGCTTAAAATCCTCTAGTGAAATAGTTTCCAGAATTGCATGCAGTGGCATGATCCAGCTCACTGACTTACAGTGGAAAAGAACTGCCGCCTCCCGATTCGTTTCCCTAGGAGCGGTGCAGAGTCACCATTCTTGTCCTATGCAGTGGATGTGGACGTTACGTTCTCCTTTACCTTTCTGGTAGCTTTTCTTACAGTTCGAAGTTTATTAACATGTATTGTCAATGTAAAGACTTCCCCCACACCCCAGAATATGTTTCCTAAAGCTCTTAATTTTGTTGCTGTGCTTGTGAGGACCGTCTGCATATGCAGATACTGACACTACTGGGGGAAGGTGGAAGGATTGCCTCCCGTTTTGCATATGACGTTCCTGTTCATATCTGCTGGTATTCAAACATTTTTAGTGGTTTGTATTGGTGATTTGTGTATTTATTTGTGCTCAACTCAAGCTAGTTCTCATTTTGAATTAGTTCTTTTGTGTATTCTTACTGGAGTGTACTACTCCAGACAGTTTTTGAAGTACAGTCTACTCCTCCTGCAGCACTTCTCCCATCAATGCAGTCCAGTGCTAAGGTCTCGTGAAATGATGCAACTTGGGTGCTTACCAAAAACTGTAACAACTTCTCTGGAAGTGTTAAGAGTAAAGATGGAATGTATTGTATCTGAACAAAGGGAAGATGAAAAAGTCTATGGAAGGGACAAATATCCTCAGTGTATTTTCTATTAGGAAAGAAGGCATTGTAAATAGGCTAATGTATCGTACAACTATTGTATCATCCAGGAAAGGTTGGAGGATTACAGTAGAAGCTGATCGATATGTGTAAAGCTCAGAGAAATGTTTTTTGTCTTTAAGATTGGAGCAAGTTGAAAACTTGCTGAGCAAAAATATTTAGAAATAAGGGCAATGGAACTGGCAGGAGTGAGCTAGCCTAATCAACAATAAAAGGATAATCTGTCTTTCTTTGTGGTACACAAAGCAATAATCTGTTGTTCAGATTGATTAAATGCCTCAGCTCTGCTTCGATTCTTAATCAATCTCTAAAACAGCTTATTGTGAGTATAATACAAAGTAGTGGAGATTAGGGATAGCAGTGACAGTGATGGTAACAGTAAGACAGGGGGAGTGTTTTTTTCATGATGTGAAAAAAGCTGAACTGAGATGGGGTGGGATTTTTCTTTTACAGGCTTTCTCTTGATGTACATGTGAGTGGCTTGACTGCAGTGCCAAGCTGCAGAGCTCTAAAAGGGGGTCTGAAGGGTGTGTTTACAGAAATCACGGCGAATTTGATCCTACACAAATGTAGGAAGTGCCATTGACTTGACAGAGGAAGAATATGAAATAGGAGGACTAAGAAATCTGGAGGCTCTTGGCTAGGAAAAAAACCTGACTAGTTACCTTTTGGAAATACACTTTGTCTGAGTCATTCTTTGCAGGAATAACTTGTTCCATTGCTTGCTTAAACCCAAGCTTACTTGAAGTGTGGGCTAGCCTACGCTTTTGACTTTTGTGCTTTTTAAGCTATAAGGCAGAAAAAAACCCTCCTATGTATTCTGCACCCTATGCCTGGGGTTATGTAACTGCCAAAGTGTTGTTTTTTTTTTTTTCAGTAAGTTACACAGGTAAGGTTTTCACTTCAAAAGGCAGGGAAAAAAGCCAAAGTTTAAATTGCCAAAATAGCTCACTACCGTCTGCAGGGGGGAATTTGGGTTTAGGGGTATTGTTTCTTTTTTTTTTTTTTTCCTCATTTTTGACATCTGCTAAGACATTCATATATACTTGTTTTACTTAAATTTATGAATTAAACTTTATAAAATATACAATCACTTATGACCATAGGCAACAGGCTTTAAGCTGGCCCTCCTTTGAGTCCAGAGTTTCACCAAATGACTTCCAGACCTCCCTTTCAACTTAGCTTGTTCTGGGAGTCAATGACATGATGTGGAATAAAAAAAGTATCTAGGATGTTAACACTAAATAGATTTGGTGCAACTGATTAGAGTAGTTAAGTTGATATATTTATTTATTGTTCTCTTTTGGAGGGCTTCCTTTCACTGACACTTAGGAATCCTTGTAACATGAGCTTCTCCATCATACTGTCGTCTTATGACTGCCAGTTATTCACCTTGGTTATCTGAGTCCTGCAGTAGTGGGAGGAAATAAACGGTTCTCCATGGTGGGAATAACACCAGCTTCAGCACCCTCTCTCTGAAGATTTACATACATGCAATGGATGCACATTTACTTGCTTCCTTTCTTTTAGGGTAACACTGAATAACCATGGGTGGTTTACAGAGAAGCAAAAGATACCATTATGAAAATTGTAAAGAATTTTAATCTTTTCAACGGTACTGACCTGCATGACTAATGATGCATTACACTGAGAATATAAATTTCATTGCATTCTCAATCTTGAGTTCTTTCCAACTGTGTTGTGTTTTGGGTATTGGTTGTTTGGTTGTTTGTAGGGTTTTTTTTGTTAATCATAGAATGAAATAATGAAGCTGGTGATAAAAGATGCCTATAAAAAAATCTGGCAAATTTACTACTTGACAACATGAGTTGTTTTTTTTCTATCCAGCTGGTCATCAGGCCTTTCCAACTGTCAGTGTCTTGTGTAATCTCCTTTAATAGCAGCACATAATTAGCTTTATGCTGATCAGAGGCATCGGGGATGGTGGTGTTAATATTCAAATATCAAAATCCCAAGGAAGATAACTCAGAGACATATGTCTAAGCCAGCATTTATGACTTTTAATCCTTTCAGTCTGGTTTTGGCTCGGATAGAGTTAATTTTCTACACAGTAGCTAGTATGGGGCTGTGTTTTGGATTTGTGCTGGAAATAGTGTGCATGCTACAGAGATGTTTTTGTTACTGCTGAGCAGTGCTGACACCGAGTCAAGGCCTTTTCTGCTTCTCACCCCACCCCACCACCAGCGAGTGGGCTGGGGATGCACGGGAAGCTGGGAGGGGACACAGCCGGGACAGCTGGCCCCAGCTGACCAAAGGGATATTCCATACCGTATGACATCATGCTCAGCGTATAAAGCTGGGGGAAGAAGAAGGAAGGGAGGGACATTCAGAGTGATGGCGTTTGTCTTCCCAAGTAACTGTTACGCGTGATGGAGCCCTGCTCTCCTGGAGATGGCTGAACACCTGCCTGCTGATGGGAAGTGGTGAATGAATTTCTTGTTTTGCTTTGCTTGTGTGCGCGACTTTTGGTTTCCCCGTTACACTGTCTTTATCTCAACCCATTAGTTTTCTCACTTTTACCCTTCTGATTCTCTCCCCCATCCCACCGGCAGGGAGTCAGCAAGTGGCTGCGTGGTGCTTAGTTGCTGGCTGGGGTTAAACCACGACAGTCTGTAACTGTTGATTTATGCACGTGAGCTTTGAACTATGGTATGGAAATTTATCAATTAAGAATCCACAGGAGTTTTGGAAGGAAAGCACAGATGTCTCTCCAAATGGTAATATGTCACTTACATACTTTTTTTTCTATGCAGTCCCATTTTCACTTCAAATATTGCATTTATTCTTATTTGTCTAGTTTCTTGTCTTAAAAAAGGTAATGAAAATTACGGTCTTGACATTGCTCTATTAGGAACAAATTGTCTCAATTTTTAATCTTAATTCTGAGCCCTATGTATATGATCTATATATGTGTACTTCACAAAAGTATCTCCTTAATGGCTGTTACAGGATTGCAGTTTTCTAGTGGGTTTTTTGGGGGTTATGTGGCTTTGTCTTACTGCACATATCTGATAAAATATTTAAGTGTTTAAAATTACCTAAGTCAAATTGGTCCCAAACTCCAAAGCTTTCATGTTATTCTGGCAGTGTTTCATACTTCTTCTTTGTGCAGGACTTGAATCTGAAGCTTTGCCTCTGCAAAAATAACACGGTAGCCGTTGTTAGAAAGATCACTGGAGCATGTTGATGTTACTCCAGTTAGGACTTCATCATAAAAGAATATCTCTCAATTCTTTTAAAGAACACTTTATTTGAACTAGCTGCCTACCAAAAGTGTTCTGGGTTGTATATGGGATCGGACAAATCAGCTACTCCATCAGAAAAGAGGTACTCAGCTAAGTAAGGGGCAGGATTCCAAACACTCCAGACATATATTTATTGGCTAGATCTAGCAAATTATCTGGTTCATTTGCTGCCTGGATCCCAGACACCACTTCATGATGCATCGATTAAGGAATCCATGTGCTGAACATCAACCGCTGTATTCTGCTCTACAGTCAGCCAGAAGAAACTGAACAGGACTCCAAAAAAGGAAATGCACCTTGACAAGTGAAAACTGTGTCTCCTGCATTAAGGTTCTTTAAAGTTGGAAGTGTCTTTGAATTTAGGCTTTCAGTTCTTCTATAAAAGGTCACAGTTGTAATCCATTTGAGGATTCTGTCAACACCCCTTCCAAAAACTGCATAAACCTGTTAAGATTTGTAGGAGAAAAATCAATACAAGTTACCTTTTATTCCTAGCTTGAAGTTCACAGCCAGAGGTTCCTCCAAGAAATGTTTCCATACTAGAAAAGGAAAAGCAAACATGTGTTTCTTTATGGATCCCTATTGAAAGCAATCATTAGTACCGCTATAGGGATTATTCTGGCCTAGATTTTTGCTCAGGGATTACTTTAGTTGCCCACTACTTGCTCTGACTGACCAGAATGTAAGGACATGTCTTAACTCTGACAGGACAGTGGGGTAGATACCGAGAGAGTAAGTGCAGCACTTGAAACGTAGATTAGGTGGGAAGCATGTTGACTTCTCCCAGAAGAGATCTGTCAAGATTCATTGCATGATCTATTCCTTACCTTCCTCCTTTAATTTCCTGCATCATTTAACCAGCGTTTTCTGTGGCAGAACTGCTCTGCACATCAGTGCTTCCCTTTATGTTTATTAATAAATAGTGGCTTTTTCTACAAAGATTTTTTGGCATGTATTAGTGAATATGATCTCTCTGGGTTCCAGATACAAACTGAAGACAACTCCCAGACCTTTTAATAAGAAACCAAAACCGGTTGATGATGCATGGGAAAGAGCTTGTACTTCAAATGACAGAACGCACACCGCCCCCGCCAACCCCCTGCTCCCTAATCCCCCCAATAAATGTATTTTAAGATTAAACTTTTTCCCTATTCTTTATATTCATATTTTTTGGCTTATGTCTGGAACCTATTTCCTTCAACCAAACTTACTTATACCTCAAACCACCTTTAGTCAAAATGTAGTTTCAGGGTGTAAGGTGAAGAAAAGGGAATAGTACTTTCTAAAGTCAATTGAAAAATAGTGTCCTAATGTACAAGAACAGGTGAGAATGTTTTATACAAAGCTGCACTCTTAAAAAAAAAAAAAAAAAATGTACTAAATATTTTGAGCCATTTAAATATGTGAGCCAAGCTCTATATGCAGAGTTATATAAAATATCTTGAAGCCCTACAAAGACCCTGAAAGGACTCACTTTCAAGTTAAAATTAACCGAATTAACTCTTAATTCAACTACATCTATATTAAGAGAAACAGAATAAAGTCAAGCAAGCATTAAAGTTAAGCTGAAGGAACAGGCAAAATTTGGCCCAAATGAAACACTTAAACGGCTGCAAACCTCACTTTCAATGCCTGCTAAACCACTCAACTTTCAGAATCACTACACTTTCAGAGGATATTATGAAGCTTCCTTGTAAACCAGCCCATTGACTGAAGCATATTGAAACCTTTCTAAACATTCTGTTTTTGCTAATGATAGACTTTAAGTACTCAACTATGAAATGAAAATGAAGAGATATGGCCAGTGCTGTACCTTGGAAGCCTTGAAAATATCCCAAAGATCAGCACAGATACCTTTAACATAACTATTGATAATTTGAGGTATATGCCCTACAATAACTGAACGGGAAGCAATAAATTGGAGAACTTTCATCAAAACGACTGGTAACTTCAAAAAGTATATTTTTGTGACCTCTCTGCTGATGTGCAATGTCATGCTGGGGTTTGGGGTTTTTTGGTTATATATTGGAAATGCTTGCTCAAGTCATGTATGCTCAGGGAATAGATTATTACAATACTTTGCTTTCTTTGTAAACAAATGTGTTTACAAGAGAGGTATGGAAGACTCAGAACGTGGAATTACTAACAGTCATCTCTCAGACAAGGAATCTGTTTTGCAGAAGAATGGGAGAACTGGAGAGCTGAAGATGGACTGACAATAGTTTTGTTGATATTTCATCTTGTGCTTTGTTTGGGGGGGTCATATTTACTGCCTGTAGCTGCTGTCCCTTGTAATTTCCTTCTTTCAGACGTCCTTCACTTTTATTCAGCAGAAAACTTTCAGTAGCATAGAGATGGTATGAAAAATCATTATAATGCAAGCATCCTTAGCACTAGTTTATAACATGATGCTTTTTAGGCTTGTTCCATTAACAGTTCCTTAAGAAACAAAAAACCCTGAATAATATTTCAAAACTCCATTGCAGTCTGCTTACTGATGTTCTTGACATTCTCTCTTATACATTCTGCACATCTATTAATTGGATCTTTTGGGGAAGAGCAGCAGAATTTCCATTTTTCAGCAAAACCAAATGGCTATAACATAAGGTTATTCTAGATCACTGAAAGATTATCAGCCATGGGAATTTCACCCTGAAGAATAAGGCTTATAAGAACCTTTATTTTGTGCCCATCCTATGCTTATACATTTTGCCGTTGAAAGGAACCTAGAGGAATGTATGCCAAAGTGTTATGTGGTGCAAAAAGTGGGCTGAAAGTAATTAACATTTATGTCAGTGGAAGTGACAGGAGGCTTGTGTTTTCTGAGATGTACCTGTTCTAAGAGAATATTGTTTCTTTAATTCCTTTTGCCAGCGTTGCCTTAATATAGCGGAGCTGATTTGTATTACCTGTAGTACTGAGATTGGTTTGTTACTAGTGGCTGCTTCTGCATTTTTTTAAGGCATTGTTTGGATTAGGCTTGTTAGTACTTCTCCACTAATCTGTCGTGAGACTGCAGGCTGTTCTTGCCTCCTGATGGCACAGAAGGTTATTTCCCAGCCATGCTGCTTAAAGTTCCTTTCCAGAGTTTATTTCAGGCACAGTCCAGAGGAACAGAGTATGTCAATCTACTGAAGAAACAAACACACAACAACAACAACAACGATCTGCTGCCCTGCAATCTAAGTAGCATTGCTTTTCTTTCAAGTAAGGTGAAAGACCTTCTTCTTCCAGGTAAATTATTTATCAGTCAGCTCTTTGAGCCACCTGGGAATGGACCCTGTTCAAGTTTGGCAGTTCAGAAATAAGCTCCTAGTGTGATTCTGAGCATTTTTCATCATAGAGTGTGGAGTCAGCTTTATCTGCTAGTCCTTCCTGGCTTCTCTGATAGATCCACTTATTGGATGTTTAAAACTTCAAGTGGAATAAAACTTCTGGAAGTACCAGCCAATACACTCTCTTTTGATAAGTAGTTTAGCAGCTACCAGAATTGGGGAGAGGGGGAGAGAGAGAGAATTTCATGTTTGTGTCAAAGAAAATAAAGACAGAAAGAGAGGTCCTCAAGGAAAAAGCAAAGAACAGGAAGGTTATGAAGGTGGGTTAGAATAAAGAGATAGCATTTGTTTGTGTGCTGTTTGGAAGCTTGTATCTCTGCTGATAGGTTAAACCTATTTTGAAAAACATTCACCACTTCCATCCCACCCCTAAGAAGACAGACCTGATTCATGAACTTAAATAGCATTACTTAAACAAAACAGATATTACGCATCAGAATTCAGGAGTGTTGTATATTAAGCCCAAGTGTAAGACATGAAACTTTCTTGTAAAGCTATGAAATGAAATTAGTTTACAAGTTAAATCACTGGTGTGACTTTTTTAGGACTTTCATCAAAACTTACTTACACATATTAAAACAAAGAAAAATGTTTGTTGAATGACTGAATTTCCTGCTGTCTCAGAAGTTCTTTTTATTCCTCTTTGAACAGTATTTACTTAATTTTTCTTGTTCAGTCAAGTATGTAAGATAATTATTTTAAATTCTGTTGATGCATCACTTACAGTGATTTCAAACAACTACGTACTCTAAACAATCACTGCTGATAGAAGTAGAAGAACGTAAAGACCATGAGGAAAACAGATGTAAATAGTAGTGGATTCCAGTAAGATTATTGATTTATTTTGAGTTGCTTGATGGATAAAATGGTGAAGCAAAATGTCTCACTTCAAAAACATCACTTGAAGAAAATATGGGAAAGTAGTAGCAGAGGAAGACAATGATGAATGCTACTTCGTTAGAGAGAGGAAAAAATTCAATCCTTCTGCATGAAGTATTCATCATTTTCCTTTTTGTTCTGCAGCCATTTAGTAAGCATTTGATAAACATCCATTTAGCTGTAGTAGGCAAAAATCATGTTTAAAATCTTGGTTCATGGGTCATCTTTCAAAGCATTACATCTTAATAGTTAAAAACTTTATCAAGTTCTGTAGAACTCTTTAATGTCTCGGGCTTCAAGCAATTCTCAGAATAAAGCAGTGGTGAGGAATTTCATTCGGAACAGTAGCGCATGTTATAAGGAGGGTATAATGCATATGCATTCACATCAGTGCTGAACAGATTTTATAAGAATGCCACTGGACATACTGGTCTCAGAGGAGAAACACATTACTCCAAATACATGTATTCAGAATAACAATGAAACTACCCTCTGAGGGTTTCTGTGATGTTATATGTGAACTGTGAATGTTATTAAAAGGCAGGAAGGAAAGAGAGAACACACACTTTATAGTATCAAGTCATGTGCAGGGTGAAGCACATATACGTAAAGATGTTTCAGAGGGAAAAAGAAGGGAGGTAAGCGAAAATGCTACATGGAAATTTTTGGACTTTTAAAAATGCAATCTTGCTTATTTACATAGAATTTACAAGTTAATTTTCCTTAAAAATTTGGTGAAAAATTAGATGCAAATGAGAGATGGAGAGCGACTTTTGCTGGTAGGTGCCATCCTCTTTAACACCACCTTCAGGCCGCCCCTACAAAATGCTCAGCTAGTCTGAATCTCTTTTGTAGTCTCTTGCTTCTTTCTCTTATACACATTTGTATGCAAAGCACTATCCAACAAAGTTTCTACTTGTTTCTAAGTTAAATTACCATAGCAAATTTCCACGTGCTTTTGGAAGGTGACAGAGACAGCAGTTCTGTTCTCGAGGCAGGTACTATTTCGTGAAAAAACTTTACTATTTATTACCTCTATTCCTGGTGGAAGATTGCAATTACTATCCTACTTCCAGCGACTCTTTACCTGAATCATGACAGCTCTTAATTATGTGTGAAAGCCGAAGTTATATACGGAGAAATTTCTTGGAGAGAATTACCTAAGAGATATATTCAGGCTTAAAACAGCCTTCAGCAGGGCTATTCTTCTCGTTGTTCTCACTCTGTTTTTGCCTCAGGAGCTGTGAAACTTTGCCTGGCTTATGATACCAGAATTTGCGTTGGGAAGGAATTTCTGCTCCCTCCTTCCCAAAGTTTCCCTCCCATTTTTTTTTGGTTTGTAGTCAGATTTGGTCCTGTCTATATTTCTTCCTTTTAATAAGCCTCTTGTAGCCTACTGCTGAGTAGTCTACTGCTGAGTGTACTGCTCAAGGAAACACAGAGAAATAAGTTACAAGCTTTCAAATTTCTGATCAAGCTTAGTACGTATGACCTTATTATTCAGTTACATAAACTTTATTACCCTTAAGTTATAAATGTTGCATTTTCAGTTTAAGTATTTCATGGTAAAGATTTATTGATGTCTGTATTCAGAGAAATGTAGCACAACGGTAGTCATGTTGATTTTCAATATGATTTCAAGCCTGCAGAAGCTGACATTTCAAAAATGTCCATTTCCAAGTCATACTAAATCTGTGATTTTGAAGGATGTCCAGCTTTGAGACCTTCTTAATGAATAAAGATAACTCAGCCAAGACAGCTGTACAGCTTCCTGCCCCAGAATAGGTAGGGTGTTAGGAACTCTACCATTTATTATAGGAGAATGACTTCCAAGTCAGTTGCCTCAGAAAGGCAAGGAAGGAGGTTGGATCCTGGTCTCCTTTATCCCACAGAAACACCCTGTTGGGCTGTTGTGACACGACTTTAGTGCACAGTCCATCTTAAGAGATTTGTTTCTGTGGGAAATTTGGGCTTTATTGTATCAACATTTCCAGAGAAGCTGTTTTCTCTGAAAACTTCCAGGAAGCTCTCGACGTTCTACAACAATTAAGTTGTATTTATTATAGGTTGTTATTTCCTCCCCAGTGTCTCATCATTCAGGATTATTCAATTATGGATGGTCACTCTGACTTTTAATAAGCTTTTCTTAATTGATATTTCAGTGTGAGACATGATGGCTTGAAATATGGGTTAAATGATAAGATGTAAAGAGTGTCAGGGAAGAGATGATCACTGGGGATTGTAGTAGTAACTTGATTTTTAGGCTGTCATCAATGCATCCTCTAATCAAAGTGCTACAGGAGACATCTACATGTGCGATGCTAGTTCATCCTTGTTTTCGGTTTCTGCTATTAAGCCATCAATTAATTGTCAATGAAGTAGCTGGCCACTTGTGGGAAAGCTTACATCCATAGATAGTGGAGAATGTTCCTGTAAAAAGACATTAGTCTTCCAGCAGCGTTAAAAGTTGAGTTTCAGAAAGCTGTGTAAGCATTTGTGCACTGCAGTTTCTTCCACAGTAGGGTGAAGCGTTACAGGGACAAGGTTATCCTGCTGCCCTCAGTGGAAAGGAACAGCACAGCTGCTTGTGGTACTAGAATTACAGGGCTTTTTTTCTGCCTAATTAGCAATATTACTTTATATTTTGCATGTCCTTATGCATGCGTTAGGAAGAAGTCTGCAGGGAGCTCATTATGTTACCAGCCTTGTAGTTACAGGCTTGCAAAGCTGTAGCTTCAGGGACGTGGGAGGTGCGTTCACTTGAAGAAATTCCATATCCAGACTGAAACACTGCTGAAGACTTGTAGGGACTCTGCAGGATGTCTCCTGTGGGGCATGCTTTATCCCGTCCTGCATGTTCCTGCAGAGAAGCTGTCCAGATGAATCTTCCTTGACATATTTTCACTTTGAGATAATGGCTGAGGGCAGAATTTTTCCTTGTATGTCATCTCTTAACAAGCTTCTAACCAATGAATGGGTTTCTGAAGAAAAAGAAGACAAACGTTGTTTATCGCCACCTCGGCATGATTTTTCAGACACCAGTGTGGTTCCTGTGACTGATATATTCCAGAAGTACAATTTAGTGTGAAGGCTTTTTATTTTTTAATCCCCTCTTTGTAAGAGAGAGGGTGTAAACATGACAGAATCATGTTCCCAGCACACTCTGATGCTAATACACTCAAAACTGTGCTGCTGAGACTAAGACAAGAATCTCTAAAGAAAGGACAACACTTTAAGGATGATAGCATCAACATTTGTTTCAAAAATGTCTATCTGAATACAAATTCATTCACTTCTGTTTGAGCTTCCCTCTTCTGAAGACTGGATCCTTAAGGAAGATGGCACAACAGACCTCATGGAATTATTTTGTATAACCAAGTTGAACAGTTAAAACTGAAGAAAGTATCGTGTCATTATCTTCTGACCATCATGGAACTATGCTAGCAGCTGCTCCTCAAAAAGTGTGTATATCTTTACCCAACGAGGATCACAGAGGATGTTTCTATGTGAAGGCCCAAATGCTAGAGTTGATCAGCACTTTAAGGAGAAGTATTAATGAGAGGTTTATAAAAAGATGCAATCAGAATGTCATGAGTTACCCCAGTTGATGAGCTGCACCTTTCTTCCTGTCGCCACCACCAGATAAATGATTTTTGATTTGTATAATAATTTTTGGGCACTACACACCTGGTATCACCCCATTACACTGTGGAAAAAAGTCACCTTCTCAGATAAAATGGTGTTATCAACTTACCTTTCACTGAAACACAAATGCACAGAAGCCAGAATAAAAAGGACAGTTTCGTTTTAGTGGAAAATAGTTTGAAAAAGAATAGTTTTTGAACAGCTGAAGCTTTGATTTTAACTGCATTATGATATGGTGATACATTTTTAAACCTATAGTATGTAAACATACTTTATGTAATGTGTAGAATTAACAATGCACATATCTGTAGTTAAAATTACTAGTTATGTTTAATTTTGTCATAAGAGTTTTTCTTTGTGTGGAAAAAAGGTACAAATGAGAACAGAAGACCTGGTGGAGTCGTAGAGGTGTATGTCGGCATGGGATCTGCCTTCACCAGTGTGAGCTGCCCCTTTTACAGCTTTCTATTGCTTATATCGCTTCAGGTCTAGCAAACTGAAGAATGCTCACTTTCTTCTTCGATTAGTTGCAACTGACTTAACTGCTTAGGAAAATATCTTTGCAGAGCAAAGCAAAAGCAGACAAGATGCTCCAAGAGTGCAGAAGAGTGGACTTCTGACAAAAAGAAAAATGGCACAGCAGGTAAGCCGTTTCAACATGCTATTCCTGCACTATTGAATGCGTATTGGGGGGGGGGAGAAAGAAAATAAACCCATACTAACCATGTAATCTTCAGTGATGAAAAATGTCCTGTTCTTAACTGTGTTGTGAGGTTTGATTGTAAATCTTCTGAACACAAAAATGTATTAATTTCTGCAATGTACCAGATATGTCATTCTAACATGTTCCAGCAAAAGACCTTTGGGGTTTTTTTGAACATTACTTGAATATTTCTTTCAGGATGGGTATTCCTTCTTCACTTCTGCTCTGTGGTTTGTAGGTTGACAATGACATCTTTTATAATTAGCATGTCAAAGACAGAGGATAGCTGACAAAATGTAGGATACAGCGTGTCCTAAAGTATTCTTCAATCTTTATCCTAATAGCAAAGTGTGCATTGACTACATATATGACTAGGCATTCAGTTATGCTTACTTACTGGGTTTTACATTGCAAAGCTGGCTCATGCATGAGTGCTTTGTTTGGAAATAAAGATTACTCATATACTCATAAATCTGTAAAGCTCTTAATTTACATGTTTATATGTAGTTTGTCCTGAGATAGGTGGACACTTGTGTTTATTTTCTAGCTGCATTACTACTGACCTGGAAGATAACAAAGGCAAAAGACCCTTTAATTGCTATTAGCACAGCTCTCGCACTGTTCAGACAGAACAATGTGCTGTGTGTGCTCCTGGAAGGATTTGCTGAATAACCTGCCTCAGATTTCAAGCCAAGTGTTTAGAGTGGGACAGATGAATAAATGCACTTTCTGCTGGAGTGGAACAGTTTTAGGGTATGACTGGCCTATTGACCCTTACAGCAAGCAGTGCTGATTGCAGCCTTCTGTCACCGTCTTTCATGTCTACATGTTAACCTGTGTGGAAAGTCCCCTGCTCCCTGCAAAATGCATACTCTTAAGTTCTGGAGCTTAGAGTTCATACTCTTAGCTCATACTTAACTCATACTCTAGAGTTCTAGAGAATATCTGGCGATATTCAGTAAGGTAGGATGCCTAGGTTTGGTTAGACATGCCAAAGAAATTATAATTTTCATTTTTAGAGCTGTTAAAAATTTTACTACTTTTTAATTTTTTTTTTTTTTTGAGAATTTATCATGCCTGCTACTGATCTTTTCTGTCCATGTATGTGGCTTTCTCAGAACATGTGGTTATGTTCTCAGCCATCCTCAAGAGCTTTTAAATGTCTAGTAGATTTTGGAAAAGTCGGAG
Organism: Phaethon lepturus; assembly: GCF_000687285.1. NCBI lineage: Eukaryota > Metazoa > Chordata > Aves > Phaethontiformes > Phaethontidae > Phaethon > Phaethon lepturus. The sequence goes on from NW_010509890.1 coordinate 87,897, forward strand.
GTGGATTTATTTTTTTTCCCTATCACATGTGAAATCTCATCTCACTTCTTCCGAACAATCCCCTTGTAATTTGTCAGTAACAGAGAAAATCATGGGATGGTCTTTGAGTCACAGGAAAAACACAACCTTCTGATTAACATGAATAATTTAAAAATAATTTTAAAATAACACATTATTTTTAATGTCTTGCCAAGCTACCAACTTTTTAAAAAGCAATTCCACATTAAACAAAATAATACTTAAGGAAGCAGAACAGGGATATTCTCAGTTGCAGGACAATCTAGATTTCTGAGTTCAGATCTGGAGGTAGAATTCAACTGCCAAGACTGCAAAATGATACACAGGCATGAAAAACATAAACAGCATCCACACGCACTGTTTGAGACAGGCTGAACCAGATCTTTAGCTGTGCTAGACTGTACATTCTCTATGATAAGCTGTTACAGATGTGATAAGCTGGTATAACGGCAAATGTTTGCTGGGGAGCAAGTCTCATTTCTCATCACAACTTACTCATGTTTTCCCTTCAGAAAGCAATATAGTGCACTTCTGCAAATCTTGCCCCAGTACTGGAGAATGATGTATTTGGAGATGGTGGAAGAGGAGTCTCCGTGTCTACAGATGCTTCACTTATTGCCACGGAAGAACTGAAATACTGATGTGAATTTTTTTTCTTTTAGGAGTGTAACTGCTATCAGGAGCCCTGCTAGCTGTTTAGTTGGAAGCCAGATGGCTGATAAGGCAAATGCAAGTAGCAGGTGACAATTAGCACTCACACTCCTTTCGACTGCCTGCATACCCCAGGACTGAGAGATTCACCAGTCAGGTAACACCCAGTATTGCTTGTGGAAGCTAATTATTGTGTTTTAGGAGTAAAAAAAAATGCAAATTTGTTCCCACAGGAAAAATAATTGCTACAACTCTTGTTTTGTTTGGTCATAAATAATTTGATTTGGGGATGATCAACCTTAGTATTTCTGGTTTTATTAATGTGACAGGCTTCTAACTGTTTAGTCTGTGGGATGTAGAATAAGTTGGGAAGCTGGTGAGAAATATGCTGTCACACGATGCCTGAAATATTATGCAGAAAAAATTTACCAACATCCCTCCTCCAGTTTATCCTATTTGGAAAGATGTACGAAAAATAAATGGCTTTTTCTAGTGAAAGCAAGTGCTACTTCATCTAGAAATAAGCGTTCTGTCGTGAAAAGATTTACAATATTAACCATTCTCCACTACTGTTTGCAATCACTACTTCTTCACAGCCTTTCTTGCTCTGTTACTTCTCTGCTCTATTTTCACTTTTTTAAGTTTCCTCATTTGCCTGCTAGTGTTTTTTTCAGATAATCTGGAAGGTGAAGAATGACCAGACAGAACTCAAATGACATTTTGTTACGTTTAATAGCTGATTAAAAAAGGGCTGGCCCATTTCTAGTGTTCACACGCAAATGCACTCTCTTGGGTTTTTTAAATTGACGCATAATTGCCTATGCCAAAAGCTGTCAGTACAACAGGATAGGAAGCAGTCAGCTCTTCTTAGTGTTATATAAAGTTGTCATTTTGGAAGAATGAGCAATGATAAAGAACTGTGGCAGTGCTTTTGCCCATTTTCACTGTAAACCATGATGTTCACGTTGCTTGTAGTGTTGAACTCTTTTCTAATAAACTCGGTTTCTCTTGTAAGGAAAGAATTCACAACAAAGCAATAGGAATTTAAGCACAAATATCTATAAGGAAAATGGGGCTGGATTTCTAGAAACATTTCTATCACATATGCATGTTCCTGCATGTGGTATAATAATGTATGAAAAGATTTAAGACTTCCATGTAAAACATGAAATTGAGCGTGGTGTTTCTGCTGCAGCAAGTACATTAGCAGATGCTAACGTCTAGCTGCACATTCAAAGAAAAAAATAACATAAAGCATTCTTAACTCTGTGTATAATATATGCAGACAGTATAGTATGCTGTAATCATAATCATGTGTGATTTCATGGGTAATATAAGGCATAATTAATATTTATAGTGTTTGAAATCTTAGCAGAGAATGCGCTCACTGACTTCTGTAGTATCCACTTTTTCCAAGTGGACAACAAAATTCCTACTGATTTTGAGAACTCACTTTGCTTTCTCATTAACATTCAAATTACTTTTAGGACAATTATTAATGAAAATCAGCGTTGTATAACCTAGCTGTGGAGCCACTGTTGCTTTTTAGTAGGCAATAATTTACTTTTAGCTCTCTGTAACCTACAAGGTAATGCTTCTGAAATTCTGTATTTCATAACTGTAGCTGAAAATCAATCTTCGGAGTTCCAGCATCTGTGGCGACATGTGCTTGTGCATTAATTTGCTGAGTCAATGTTCCAGCTTTCTGGTTCACCTCTTTTACTGAGGTGATAACAGCTTTTCTGAAGCTGTTCTGCAACAGAACCGGCTGCTTTCTCAAGCAATGACTCATTGTTTTGTATATTATGCTTTAAAAATTTCACAGGGGGCAATCCGTGCCCATTAAATAGACATAACTTCCCTAGGTTGCTCACATGCCTCCTCGTGCTGTTACTGTTCTGTCGTTACCTGACTGCAGCTATCAACTTATAGACACTATACCAAGAAAATACATTCTGCTGACACACAAGCAGAAATCCACCTGACTGCCAGCTCCGTAAATCTGCCTTATAAATGCCCCTTGCCTGTATAAAATATTGAGCAAAAGTAGAAATGGTGAAATTCTTCTGGAAAGCAAAAAATGCTCGGGCACCGAGGAGGAAGGTTTTAGAGAGGAAATGGTAGATGCATGCATTTACATAAACTGACGTAGTGCTTAGTAACTTACATAGGAACACAAAGGTGAAGGGTGTTCTTATAGATGGTAAACTCTCAACATGGGAATTATTCATTATATGCATCTAATAGTAAACTAGTTTTATGAAGCAAACTGCATCCAAAGAGACTGATTTGCTTGCAGCTGTAGGCTGTTTGTACTTCCTCTGTGTGTCAAGTAGCATAAATATTATTTAAGTGGTGGAATTTGGGTTGTTTGTCCCCAGACAAGCAAAATGATGAAGACTGACAACTACAAATTGGCTGTTTCTTTCAACTTTGTGAGTATCCAGGTTATGTTTGATCATTTGAAATTTAGATTGGGTGTCTGGGCAAGTCACAAGGTTGGAAGCGTAAGAGAATGGCTTCTGTGTATAATTAACCCCATTCCAAAAATCCCTAGTCACAATTAGGTCAGACATAAGTAATTAATTATCCTTGGCATGAGAGCTTTGACATACTCAGTAGTTTTGAAGATAAAGTAATGAAAATCTGGAAAATTTAGTAGCCTTGCTGAGTAGTACCTGAGGGGAGATGGGTACTGGGATAGCATTAATATGTTATCTCACTGTTACTTCTAAATATAGCTTAGCTTAATACTATGTGATTTCCTAATGAGAGGATATTGCTATAACCCAGTACTTTGAGTTCCTTAGCACCGTTTCTCAAGATTGATTCCAAGACAAAGGCATTCCTTTGTTTGTCCCGGACTTCTGCTGTTTCCATTAGCAGTCTGTAGCCCATTTAATCCAAGACCACTTGTTACAGCCCCATACCTGCCACTGTGAACTTCGGCTCCCCTGCGCTGGCGCCGCAGTCACCTCACAGCAGACTAAGCAAGCCCCATCGGAAGATGAGTATCTGAATAAACTGTGTGCTCCGACCTTGGCATTTTCCAGCTTCAGCCCTCAGCTTTGCATTTCACACAGCACTGTGCTAAGTTGTCTGCCTTTGTCATGGAAATGTTCGTATTTGGGGAAATTACATAATACTCTGATTCCCAGTATGCCCTTGAGCTTAAAAAAAAAAGCAAAGAAAAAGAATTTGGAAAGTTATCGTGCTGTTCAAGTCAGAACAGGGTACAGATCTCATGAGCAAAGGCTTGAAACTGCTGTAGTCTGTTGGATCAGTAGCAATGTCAGAAATACTACATCCTGGGTATTTTTGGTTTGTTTCATCTGTCACATTTCTTATTTAACTAGATTTAAAGATTTTGGAGGGAAAAAAGAGATTACATACCTATCTTTTAAGCCACATCTACTTTTTTATTTGGCTGTTTTTCTTTTCTCAAGTTGGCACCTATTTTTGATTAATCTCCTGAGCAACTATATTCTATTTTTCACTGTATACATTTTATTCAAAATACTGAATCTGAGATGTTAATATTCAAAGCCAGAATTGCATTACTGTGTTTATAATAGAAATATATTATCAGTATGTTTGTTGATACCAGTATCTGATTTTAAAATTACCCCTATTTTTGCAGGGGTAATAAATATAAAAGAAAGAATTTTTTTCAGTGCTCTATCATTAGCAATAATGATTATGAGCTGCTTTATATCAATAGATACTGCCCAGTGTTATGATGTTTACTGCTTTATGAAAAAGTAAGCATGCTTTTTATTTTGTAAGAGTATATAGAATTAACTTTATTTAACACCTTTTTTTTTTTAAGAGTAAGTATAGCTAAGCTAGGAGGCGGTTTTCAAAACAGGGACTCTGAAAATGTGACTTATGCAAGTTTCAACCTCTAAAGGTCAAATAATGTTGTTGGTTGCATATTAAAGACAATTTTCTAAGCTTTGGAGGGAAAAAATGTTTCAATTCGTGACTCATGTCCAGGTTAATGCTTTTGTTTCCTACAATATTTTTACAGTATCACCGTGTACAGACACAGGCTTTAAGTGTTTCTGAAACCAACAGTGACTGAGTAATAAGGTATCTCACTCCCTCTGTTACAGGCATTACCATGAACTTCAATTCCTTTTTATTCTGTGTCTGGTTCCTAGCTCTGAGTAGTAGTTTCCTGCCTGTGAAGACAAGTCAAACCTTGTCCCACTGGGCCCTGGGCCACTTTCTTTGCTAGCTTTTGCATTCAGCAGCGGAAGCCCAGCTGTGTGCATGGTTTCCATCTCACCCATGGATATTCTGGGACTGAAATCTTCAGTTTTGGGGAAAAAGTGAGTGAACTTTTTGACCTTTATCCTGTGTGAATATTTGATGCATCTCCTAAAACAATAGACATGCTTGAGAGTGAACTGAAGTCACCCATCTGCCTGTTGCCCTGATCTGAATGAAATGTTTCTTGGCAGCTTATTTGTCTACAAATAAATATTTGGTAGTGTTCTGCTTTGGTAGCGCTCTTCCCGTATTCAAATGAAACAGCAAGAGAGACACAAAAAGAGGGGGAAACTATGTGTCTTTCCATGAAGAACAGTCTCTAAAGCTGCATGTCATTTGTGGGGAGGGCTGGGAGGCAGACCTGTGGAAATCAAGGTGTGATTTGACTTCCACAATACGAAAACATTTCAGAAACAGAATTACAAATGTAACAAGGGAAGGCATTAGGTCAGTTGATGCCATAAACAATTCTCTCTTTTTAAAACTAAGTATTAAACTGTCTTTCAGTTTGAGGGCACTTCATAGTTTTTATGTAGCTTACGTAATAGAAGAGATAATGAAATAACTGAAGCTTATTTGAACTCGTGCCATAACAGCTGTAACTTAAAATCATCCCAAAAAGACTGTTTTCAGTCTTTGCGAAGGTCTAATACTCTGTGCAGCACAACTGGTGGTAATAAGGGCTGAGAAGTCGGGAAAAAGTCCTTTTAATGTTTAGTATGTTCTTCTCTATTGAAAGGAGAATTACATGGCAATTGTGTAAAACTCAACAGAGTTCAAGGAAAGCCTTAGATGGACTGAGGTAGTGTACGCTCAACTCGTCAAAATGTCGTGATGCCATGGGATTTCTTTTGGTTAGACTGTTACGCCCTCAAAAGGCATCTCTGCAAAGCTGGCAGGAGCACAGCAGTATTCACAAGGCAATGGAAATTTTAAATCTATTTCTACAAATTTCTCACTTTTAATACGTTTTCCACTCACCCATTTAATTCTGTTCTCTGTAATAAGCTGGACAAAATTACAAGTTAATATGGTTTTACTTGTAACTCCGTCTCTTTTTGGCTTGCATCAAAACAATTTTCTTAATAATGCCACAACATAGAGCACTTGTTCAAATTACCCTGAGAGATATGTGTTGAAATTGTTGGGAGACTCTTTTGCATTATTTACATCATGACGTTCTGTCAGTGTACTAATACTCAAGACTGTTTACATTTATGGATTTAACAAATATGTAAATCAGGTGCACATTTCCCTAGGAATGCAAATGTCTCTAATGAGGAAAGAGAACAAACTTCAAAACAAATAAACAAAAGAACAGAATATGGTAAACAGCTCATGTGAAAGCGGGGAAAGCAATGTTGCTCAAGTAAGTGGACTAGAGATACCAGGCTGTAATCCATGCCCTGGCATTCTTTAATCAGCTCATCTTGAAGCTCTGACAGATCAATTGTTTCTTAGCAGGGAGAGAGCTGGGGAAGAACATGAGCCAGACCGAGTTTTCCCATAAGAAGGCATGAAAACTTCTGATTTTCTTCTATGTGGCAATCTAGAGAGCTGAGAGGATTGAGTTCCTCTGGCTGAATTTGTTAACTCTGACAGAATACCACTCCAAAGGGCCCCAGCTCACTGAAATACTTTTTTATATTGTAATAATTAATAAAATAGCTGTTTGATTTCAGCGCGTAAGCACAGAATGGGAATAGCATCATGGTGAATTGAGTTTAAGTATTACAGAAGGATTTGAATGTCTTTCCGAGAAGCGTTCAGCTTGGATTTCATGTCAAAACATTCCCCTGATTTAGTAAGGCTAAATGATATCTTTGAATCATAATGCTCTAGATTGAGTATATATGTAGTGGGAATGTTCTTTATTGTGCTGTGTTTGTGCTATGCTTTTTATTATGCATTGCTCACTGTAAACTTTATCTTCCATTAAAAGCTGAATTCCATTCAGAAGTGCAATTAAAGAAAATTTGCTCTCTAAAATATCATATATTTCAAGCTGGCTTTTATTTTGAATTTTGATGGATTCCTGATAAATATGCAAGTTTTCTTTTCTATGAAATTAGTTCAGTATCTAAAAATCTGAATTGCTTGGTATTTCATTTTTTATCATGTTCCTTCAGCCCCCAAAGTACTGGTAAGCGTTATTTTTCTCAATCAACCGCCATCTTTAAGCAGATCATTATGATAAAATTAGCCCGCATTCTCAAAAATCTATGAATTCTGAGTAGCGTATGCGTAATAAGTGGGGTAAAATGTTTTAATCAACATTCCTCGGTAATCCTTCAACTGCATATTTCATAGAACTATTACCTTTTCTGTCTATTTTCAGTCTTTTAACTAAAAAAATGTGCTTTGTGTCTGTTATAGTGAGAGTGTCCGTTTAATTCCGTACTGTGACAGCACCACATTCATGAAGCCTCTGTCTCATCTGTCTCTGTCATTATAGGTCTGGTCTTGCTTTAACACATTCTCATTTGTTTGTACTGGCAAAGTTGATGGGCAAGAATCATTAGTAGTATAGCAAAGCAGCAAAACCACCTTGAAAAATGCTGTCTTGATTTTCCTATGTGCTACTTAATCTGTCATGCAGATATAGAGATATATTAAAGGGCTGCAGAACAAGTTGTCTAAGCAAAATTATTTCCTGAAAAAGTCTGTCGCAAAGTTGTGCCAAATCTCTACACCCAAATGTCTCCAAAAAGTCTCAAAATGACTTAGCAGTAATACGTGTATGTGGTAATTCTTTGGAGATCAGGACGCGTGGAAGGCTACTTTGGTAACTTTGACTTCTGTTAACCTAACTTCCATCGTAAAAGAGAAAAGGTTTACAACAAAATCAGCTGACAGAAAATTTATTTCTCGTTTCTTTCCCAGTATTACACTGCCAACAGCTTTCTACCTTTCCTTCCCTACAAGTTAACACCATATAGGAGGTGTTAGCTTTGTGCTGCGTGAATTCTGAAACCATGTCTCTGGGGGAGTGAGGAGGCTGTAATCACTATGAACTTCTGCTGCTGATGGTGGAAAAAACCCCTTGATATTCACAAAACTCTCAGCAGGAGCCGGACTAGGACTTTTAATTGATACCTTGGCTTGGTCTCCAGTTGAGCATGAGCTCAGTGACTTTCTTTAAAAATACTGTTCACTAGATGCACATTAAATTGACTTTTAAGTAGCGTGCAATTGCTGTCCGCTACAATGCTACCCAGGAATCTGAACTACCAGGTGCCCTTAAGTCTTGTTGATTTGGTTGAATGTTTTAAGTACTACCAGAAATGATATATATAGTGTATAAAAGCAATCTCGAAATGCAGTTGTAACATCAAGTATTATTTAAAAGACTGAGACGCTCAATATGAGTATGTATGCTTTACTTCTAATTTTGTACAAAAATGTACGAAAAAAGAATGTGTGACAAAATAGCAGATAAAAGCATTACTAGTTTATGGTAGTAAACTTGTCTAGGGAGGAGAGAGATTATTACTAGCTTTCCTTGGGATTTGCAGCTTTTTAAAAAACTTTTATGTGAGGGATTTTTTAATTGTTACATTAAAAACATGCTCCACCTTTCATATTCTCTTCTTGTATTCAAACTGCACGTTGTGAACATAAAATAAATCAAAGATAATCAAAATGGAAGATGTGGAATGAAGCATTCAGTAAAGAAAAAACCTTTAGTAAACAGCCTGCCTTTTCATACTGTTTCATAAATCTGTTTGATAAATTCTTCTTGACGTGCTATTTTTGTTAATTATAATTTGAAGTAATCATTTCTTTTAATGAAGACTTTTTTACCAGACAGCTGGTGTCCTTGGTGCCAGAAGTCAAACATGAAGACACACCTTGATGTACTATGTTGTAAAATTGTCAGAATGAGACATGCATTTTAGAACTACAGGAGTGAACAGAAGAGATGAGCATCTTCTTTTTTCCTGTTATTTCAGTGTATTTTTTCTATATAGCATCATCTATTTGCCTTTATTTTAAAATAATTTTCTTATTGACAACTTAATGATTTTTTTTTCTTTTTGAGGCTCCATCGGCAAGTATAGTTCCATAGTTCTCATTCCCACTGGCCTTGACAAGGAGAACAGAGGATTTTTCATTCCTGGGTTTATGTTGCTCTCATTTTAGAACTAATCCTTACTACATTGCTTTTACTGACTTTTCAGATCTTAAAAGTTTTTGGAAAGACAGTGGAAAGAAGAAAGGCTATATGAGAATAAGGATTGCATGTTACGTTGATTTCCTTAGGAAATCATTATGATTTCTTTTTCTAGATACTTTCTGCCAAAAAGATTTGAGCAGGTATTTAGCAGCAGTAAACGTAAACTCTTTGTGGATTTCATTTCTGCAGGTTTAAAAAACAAAACAAAACCACATTGCAATATAAAAGTTCCTGAATACAAACATGCACATGAAGCTGCAGCATGATGGTTACCTGGAAAGTTAATGGACAATAATTAGTATCGGAGAGCTGAGAGACTGAACTAAAATCTTCTGTTTTGAATTTGATGGTTAAGAGCTTGTTTCTGCAGTTGTTTGAATTTTTGTAATGTTCTGTTGGTTTGTGTTTGTTTCTCTTCACTGACAATGGATTCGGTTCCATCTCAGTGTTTCCTGTCATCGTGAACTATAAAGATATCACTTCCCTCACTATTTTGAAACTGAAAGAAATTCTGAAAATCCTTCATTCTCAGAGATCAAAAGCTTCTGTAAAGCTGGGTAAGGCAGCTTCGCTAGAGCTATTTGAAGTAATATCAGTCAACAATCTACCTACCAAATCTCTTGCTTGCCTAAAGTGTCAGTGAGTATTATTTTTATTTTAAAATTTAAAATTTATTTTAAAATATTTTTATTACAATTATTTTTTATTTTGAAAAAAAAATCTTATTTTTCACCTAGGCATTACCTCTGCTGCTTTACCCTTGATTCAGTTCTCCTCTGACCAATTCTACTTAAGAAGTAGATCCCGCTGATCCCAAGTGGTTTCAAATTAACTATTTTTTTAAAAGAGTCATTCCTCCATGTTTAAATAGCAAGTGTGAAGAAGGCAGTAGTGCTTAAAGAGGCCTATAGCTGAGTATATCTCCTGCTGAGCTCAGTTAATTCACAAATTAACTTGTGACCTTTAATTTCAGCTGGAGCTTTGACTGTGGTAATTGTAAAAAACAAATACCTCCTGACAGAAGAGTGACGCAAAGTTACATAAAAAAGGTAAAATAACACTGTTTTGCAGTAAGCAGAGGGAAGAGGAGGAGAAGGCATGCACAGAACTTGTACTTTGTGCCTTGTCTTGTTTGCTCTTAAGTCTTACTTCTGAAAAGTAAGGATTGTTTAAAATACTTTGAAGCTTCTCCTAGTGTAATCACCGCATTCCACTGCATTCACACTGCCCCGGTTAGTCTCAGCCTTCACCCAGGTCTGTCTTTGTTTCTACATGTCAGGGTCCCTGCGAGTCGGTGACGGTAGTTGTTTGTAATTTGTATAAAAAACAGCAGGACAGATAAAATACAGAAGATGCAGAAGGAATTAAGGGGAAGCGCAGATGAACTGGACTTCACACACTATAGAGCACTTCTGACCCTGGTGAATGCGAAACTTTCTATAATAAAAATTTTCTTTTTATTCTTACATTATGTAGCAGTTTTCAGCAGTATGTACCAAAATTATACAAAACCACAGTTGACATGATGGTTTTCCAAGCAATGTACAAAAAGCTGAACTCGTTTTTGAGTGCAGTCTGCATAAAATCCGAGTTGTATGGATTTCAGGGTAATTCTCTATTCATTACGCTGTATTTCAGAGGTCTCATGAGACCCTGAAATGTAGTTCTTTTTCAAAAAAATGCAGCTTTAGATTGGTATGTTTTTCAACTTTGAAAACTGAATTGTAAGTCTTCCTAATGTTGAGATGTTCCCAACTTGAATGTCCCCTTTTTTATTTTAAATGGTCTCTTGGATTTCTGCTATGTTTTCAGTGTACACGAGGCACTCATCCAAATGGTCTTTTTTTCTGATACGGCCTTTTATCGTGGGACTATATCCAATACAAATTCATATGTGGACTTAGCCAAGAGATGCAGTCCTGGATTGAGCTGCTGTATCTGACTGCCCGTATTGCTCCTGGTAATGATCGCAGTACGGAGAAAATGTGCTGCCCGCGGCTTGAGCTTGATTTTACACCCTGTCATAGAGAAAGGCGGGGGAAATACAAGCTTTTGTTTATGAAGCAACCAAAAAACCCTGTATGTTCATTTCAGCTGTTCCAGTAAGAGCAAATCATCTCAGAAAATGGAAGAGGAATCAGACTAGGCTTCTTACTGCTCACCCACTTTATCAGTCAATTTGTGTGAGGTACAAAAATGTTGTATGGTGTGGCCTCTGAAAAATACTTCTGAGATGCTTACTCCAGCTTATTTTCTTCCTTTATTTCAATTTGTTATTGAAAGAGTAGGCTGACATATTCCTCTCTGGCTTATGTCTTAATCAGTAGGACTACCCTAAATATTCCTTAAGATTTTCATATTCATACAGAATGTAATCAGTGTGAAATTGCAAAAAGAAAGGCATCCTTCTGTTTTGGCATAAAAATGCAGAATCAGCAACTCAAAATTGATGTCTTCTGTCTATCCTAAGTACATGATGGGTTAATTGTTCATGAAGTAATTGTTATCTCAAGTGTGACTTACAGCTCAAAAGAAATGAAAACTAAAATAAATACCATGCTCTTATATTTCTTTATTACTGGAAGACATTCCATGGTGTCAGTGCATGCAGGGAATATTGGACAAGTGTTTAAAGAGATTAAGCTACTGTTTGGGAAGGATTTTGAGAGAAAACTGGAAAAGCTATTATACAGTGTGCCACTTGGTATTTTAGAAGGTTATAAAAACTTACAGAAGAGGTAACAAGACTGAGTAAACAAACACTTTAATGCCTTCTGAACTACGTGTGTTTGCCTAAATAAGGGAGACATAAGATTTCATTTTTAATGCACATAAACTTTCTTTGAAGTACCACTTCTTGTGATACAGCAACTACAGATTGTACAAAAATATAGCTGAAGTAAGCTTTTCAGAAGTCATCCAATTTATTTCCCACCCATAAGAAAGGATCAGCTAATCCATTTATGATTAGTATTTGCTCTGTTTTCTAAATATATTTGTTTAGTACTTCAGTACTTTTAATACTTCTTTTACAGTGAGGTTCTGATTTCTAAGACATTACAAACATAGGCTTTTGGTTTAGTGTCATTAGTGCTTGTTTTTCCTCTCTATTTTCTAATGGACTGGTGGTGTTTTCCCTGCCTTCCCTCTGCCCAACTTTTCTGCTTTCCAATAAGGTTTTGATACTTTAGATTGCTTTCTAGTTTCCTCTATTTTTCTCTTGCATATTTTAGCTTTTGTTATTAATTCATACTAAGCTAGATGAAATCACTACAAGGTTTTGGCTGGATTTGATGGTTTTGTGGTGTGGGGTTTTTTGTTGGGTTTTTTTTTTTTGTTTTTTGTTTTTAATTTCAGATAAATGTAAAGCTCATAACTTTATCCAAGTTGTTTTTTGCTCTGTTTCCATTCATCCACTCAGGAAAAGACTTCTGTTATTCGAGGGATTGCCTGCTGAATCTTGGAGAACTTCACTAATGATACACGAGGTGACGCTGTGGTAGTGGGCGTGGGTGGGGGGTCTGCTGTACAAGCTTGAGTTCCGCTCTCTCAATGGCAACATTATGAACTCAGTCTAAATAAGCTTCTTCCAATGTAGTTAGTTTTTTTTCTTTGTTATTTTCCTCCCCAGCCAGACCTTTTTAAAAAAAAAAAAAACAACAAAAAAAAAAAACAACAACAAACCTATGAACTAGTTCACCAGATTCGTGGCACTGACCTGCAAACACATAATGATTTGGACATAAAAAGGGAAATCCATGGGAACCTCAGGGAACTTTACATTGGAAGTTGGCTATCTGGTAAGCGTCCGACTTCTTAGACTCTATCTCAAAGGCTACTTAGAGAGAAGTAGTGACAGGCAGAAACATCTATATTTCATTTATGCTTAAAAATACTTTGAAACAAACAAATGAACATTTTTAGCTACACCTACCATCTGAGAAAATGACCAGTCACTAAAAAAGAAGTTTGTTTAAAATAAGTTGTCTTTGATCTTAGAAGGAAACAGGAATGGAGGCCAAGGCTGTTAACTCTTGTAGTATCTCCTTTCCTTTACCCCCCCCATCAAATCTAGTTAGAAATGTGTACTTTGTGGAGCTGAATAGTGACCAAGCAGTTTTCTTAAGAAAATCTCGTCTCTCTACCCCACATTTGCGATCTGTACGAGGAGGTATGTGATGGGCGAAACAGCAAGTTTCACAGAGCCACAGAAGCGTAGTGGAAATATGAGCAGTAGATGAGGGTAGTTTTGTGGGGATGAGACTTGTTACTCTTGGCTTTCAAAGCCAATGCAATGTTGTATTTGAATCTGTAGAGAAAGATTGATCAAGCGGTAGCATTTTGACACTAGAATCTGTACTTTCTTTTTGACAGACACCATAATTCCTACAATTTAATTTAGATTTGTTCAAAAAAGGTTTATTGCCTCTTGACTTACGGTGCAAGTGGCCTGAAAACCAGGTTGCCTTTCTGGTACCAAAAGAACAATGCCAGAGTTTAAGTCAAGCCTCTGAACTTCAGTTTACACATTCTTGATAATAAAGGAGTTCTGATCAAGGTGTTAATTTCCAAACCTGTTTCAGCCACTGTTTGGATCCCAACAATTGACATGAGATGGAAGTGGAGCTATGAGAGTTAAGGGAGGCGGGGGGGGGAAGGAGCAATTATACTACTTAAAGGCTACTTTAAATACTTGTCTCTAAAAGTAAAGTGTCTGCCAATCTTGGCATTAAAATCGGGCATTCTCTGTTTTATAGGTTTTACATTATTGGTAGCAATCATATTGTAATGACTTCTCTCCATTAGTACTAAGGGGGAGTTAAATCAACTGGAGTGTGCACTGGTAACAGCCATGAAGTTCTAGTTTGCTGCCAGTTTGTTACAGTATTAAGGAGCGTCATGGTGGATGCATTTCTATGTCACAAAGAGTTGCAGAGTTACGTAGGATAACATTACTGTATCACGGTACTGGGAAAATAAATGTGTAACAGCTGTTATTAGACACTGTAAGTACGAAATAAATCAGTTCCCAAGAACACCATTGTGAATGAAAAAGGAGAAAGAGAGAATAATCCTTTGCTGGTGGCTTTTAACATAGCAGGATAAGCTTCCTCCTGCCGCCTTTCTGATGTTTTTCAGGATTTCTCTAGATAGACTAGGGACTCTTATACAGATATTGTTGCCTTAGCAGAAAACTTAGGTGTTCAATCTTTATTAAGTAAGTAAACTGCAGGAAAATGAGTACTTAAAGCAGATTTGCCTGTTATTTGGTTTTGATAAAAATGTTGGTTTTGCAACATCTTCTGGAACCTTCAGGAAATTGGAGGAAAAAAACACCAAAGTTATTTATATGCTTTTGTTGCTCTATTTGTAATTTCTGCTACTTTTGAAGTTATGTCTGTATCTTTCAATTTTTAGGTACTGCACTGTTGTTCAGGGGAGGTCCCAGAAGACTGGAGGCTTCC
>NW_010509891.1:0-1650 GCF_000687285.1 Phaethon lepturus
GGGTCCGGCAGCGGCTTTGGGAGCGCGCGGCACTCGCTGGCGTGGGCTGGGTCACTCGGGCGTCCCTGGGTGAAGAGCTCCTCGGTGCGCCCAAGAGGGCTCTGCGGGCTGCGCCCGGCGACGCCGGCCGGCGTGGTCCTGCTCATTGTGGGGTGCAAAGAGCCGGGGCCCAGGATTTGGCGTGGAAGGCAGGCTTTAATTTTTGGCGTGAGTGTGTGCACCAAGAAGAAAAAACCCTCAGCAACCCAGCGTACCAAATATATCTGTGCATATCGAGCTCTTCTTTTTTCAGACTACTTTTTCACGCTTCAGAAATTCCCGTTCTTTATAAATTCCATTCCATTTTACATCATCTTAAATTCCTCTTTGGCCGTCTTCTAGTTTTTATAATGCAAAGCAATGTTGGGCGACTGTATGTTTCACATCACTAAGTATATTTCATTTGACACTTCTTCTTCTCTGCAGTTCCTTACATGCCTTAACATGTTGCTCTCTCCCTCCTGGTGGTGTTCTCTGCCTGCTTAATGCTCTTTGCTGCTCCTTCCTGGAGCTTCCTTAATTGATGCATTTGGCTATTTGTTTCGTTAAAAAAAAGAGCTTTGACTTACCAATTTACAGCACGCCCATTCTCTCATGTTGTGGGGTATTGTCTGCCGCTTTCTTTCCTCAAAGATAAACGGAGTGAAATTAAAATGTGTCTCTTTATCAGGTATTAATGCGATTTCCTTAAGCATGGCTATTCTGCATAAACTTTCTGAGGGGTCACCACCAGCTTCAAAGGATTTCTTAATAAGCACAGAAAAAAAGTCTGTCTGAGTTCAGTTCCTGTCATGTTGGAGAAAGATGTGATCAGTGTTGTATTCATGAAACAATATTTGCTTTTAGATTAAAGATGTGTTTAGATTGGAAGTAATTTCTCTTCAGCCTATGAATAGTGGGCAATAAACACCACTGTTACTGTGAGTTATTTGGAAGAGCTCTGACTTTGGGCAATGCCTAGGAAAAAAGGACTCTATTCACGAGTGGACTCTTCCAATCCTACTAATAATCAGCATTATTCATAATAAACTTTAATCTGTTAAAAAAAAAGGCAGTGGTTTCCTTAAGCATCTGGAGGGTGGCTCCCCCAGACAGATTGCAGTGGAGAGGCAGCAGCTGGAAACTGCTCTTAACCTGTGAGCCCAAAACAGAATCAAGCAGTGGGAGTTTGCCCAAAAAAGAAATAGCTCCTGGGCCAAAAGTCTGGCCAAAATTCCCAGACAGGATTGCTCGTGCCTGGAGGGACTCCCCAAACATGTGTCCCCAGCCCCAGCAGGGATGGAGGAAGAGGAGGAGACGGGGGAACAAAGATGGTGCCACAAGCTCAGCCTTTTCGTTTCTCTCATCTGGGTTAAGAGAGGGAAGCTAGAAAACCCACAACACCCAAAGGAGCCCACCCCGCTTCCCCTGCGCGGGCGCGATGCTCGGCGGGCTGCTGTGGGCGGGCTGCTGTGGGCGGGCTGCCCTGGCACAGACGGGATGCGGCAGACGTGCCCCCCACCCCGGTTAGTTCTCCATCACAAGGTGCAGGTAGAAAACAGCCCATGGGCCAGAATCCGGCCCTGCAACGTGCAGAGGCTGGCGCTGGCTGGACGCTGCGCGGCCGGGGGA
>NW_010509891.1:1681-22981 GCF_000687285.1 Phaethon lepturus
CAGGGCAGGCTGGGGTGACCTGGCAGCCGCGTCCCAGGGAAGACTGTGAGGGTCGCAGTCAGGGAGAGCTTGGGCATGGCCACCGCTCCGCTCTCCTGGAGATGTGCAGACCTGCAACGCTCGCTTGAGACAACACCAAGCCCAGGTTTCCGTCTTCAGCTGGCCCTGGGGAGCCGCAAAGCCGGGCTGACCCGGGCTCGGGGCTGCTGAGGACGCCCCGTAAAACCGCAGGCAGAGGGGCTGTGATTGCCAGGCAGAGGACAGCGCGAGTTTTTCCCAGCTGGGTTTGGTAGCCTTGCCCTCTGTGCTTTTTCCTCCTACCCTATTGTTTACCATTGCATTTTCTTTAATAGAATCCTCCCCTTTCTGCTTCGTGGTGCTGCAGAGCCATCGGGCTGCTGCCGATGAGTGTACACATGGGGAGAATTCCCAAATGCCTGCTCCCGTGGCTGCCCCACGCCAGTTCCTCTGCAAAATCCAAGAATGCCTTGAAAAAAAGAGAAACAAATTTTAAACCACAAGTTTTACCCCTCAATTCTAGGCTACCTGCTTTAATTGTACCCATGCATCCATATTCAATCTTCCTGGCCAAAAATCCCTCGTGGATCAGTCGTCTTTGCTTGGTCCTTAAGGTACTCAAAGATTTCTGTCTTAGTTACTAGGCAGGACCTAAGTACCTCATTCTGTTTGTTTTTAAGATGTCTTTCTGATTGTATTCGTAGATCATTACGATTTAAGCAGCTTTTGGTAATGATACATCAATACTAGATTATTTTTATTATAACATGAAGTAGAAATACACTACCCTGCCCATATGTACTGATATTGGGAGATCTTCAGTTAAATTGGCTTGTCTGTTGGAACTGCACTCCTCAGTACGATAGGGACTGCCGACGTGTTACTTTGAGTTTGTGGTGTTTAAGGAGAAAATGAACTCCACTTGCACACTTAATTTTAAGGGAAAGAAAATGGAAGCTGTGCTCATATCTCAATAATGGCATTTTATCCAAGTACTTTAGTTGCAGAAGAGATCGCTCTGGAATATGTTTGTATGAATTTGCATGGATTGCTTGAAAATATTAGTAGCCTGTGTTTAAAAACAGACACCTAATCTCCTCCAGCATGAAATCCTCCTCTAGAAAAATATACGGTATTTTTTACGTGTTTAGGTTAGATTTTTAATCTCATTTCTAAGTTTCTCTAGCATTAACATGCACCACATGTCACTTACGTAGTCCATTTATATTTTAATTTAGTGTCTGCATATCGGATGTATAATGTACAGCTGGACTCAGCACAATATTTTCTATGAAATGAGAAGGGAGCTATTATCCAATAAGAACTACATCTGGCTTTGGTGTAGCAGAGCTTTCCCAAAGGCAGAGAAATTGCTGCGATAATTAAACCTGAGACCCAGAGGAGGACAGGATTCCTGCCGGAGTACTAGACCTTGTGCGAGGACTGGGATCCCAGTGAGAGATTTTTTTATGGCTAACGATCATTGTATATTACTAAAATACTTAAGAAAAGGTGCAGCCAATTATTTGCAGCTGTCACTTGGTGACTCTGTCCAGGTATTAAACAATCTCATACAAACTGGCTTAGGGATCTGTCATATTTTTGCTTACAGTCAACTGAGTCCTGAGCAGATGAATGTCTAAGCTAAGCTAAGCTGTCTGCCCTAGTGCTTCCGTACAAAAGGCTTTTAAATTAAAGTAAAAATTCATTTTAACAGCAAGGTTATGTTTTCCCTTGGGGTTTCTAACACCGTTCGCTCTCATTGCTGAGGACGTTTCCGCCTTCACGTTAAAAGCTTTCCTTTTTATTATCCTCGCAGCCCGTGTTAGATTGAGTAAGTCAAGGTGTTAGTGCCTTCATATCGCTGAAGGGCCCGATCCCAGAGCCCTTGCGCCTGGCTGTGTAAGGCAGCCGGAGAGCTGGGTGCTAGAGGGGGCCACAGGTAAAATGAGAGAAATAAATAGGAAAGACAAGTGGTTTATTTGTCTGCAACTTGTTTGTTGCCACCTACAGCTTCCTCTTAGTGAGTGGATGGTTTTCTTCTCAAAGCAACAAAGGCTTCTCTGGAAAAAAATAAAATAGTTACTTGATTTTGCTTACTAATTTAGTATGCAAGAAATGTTAGTTTCTTCTCTCAAACACTAGCAGACAGATGGCAGAAAAAATATAGTAGACTCTGGACTCCCACTGAAAGCTGACCTAGACTCACCCCTGGCTTTATTGTTTTTCTTTCATAATTAGCTTTTGCTCAGCTTTGTCATTTTCATAAGCCTTGATATTCTTCAATTAACAAAACAGAACAAGAACAACAAGAGCTTAGGCAGCTCATGAGGTCACTTCTTGCAGGGGTTGGATTATGGCACCAAAAGAAGCCTGAAAAGCATGTATTGATCCAGTCTGACAGTTCCTGCCACATTAAGCCTCACCACAGCTGTGATATAAAGGCGCTTAGAGCTGTTATCATAAATACCATCCACTATCTTTAAAGATCATCAAAATTGCTTCACATTGTATAAGAGTTATTGTCATATAATTTGTTCAATGCATTTTAACAGCATAAATTGGTTTAGCATTTTAATACTAGCTTAAAGGTCAAATGCAGATAATTTAAACTAACATTTATCCTATGAAAGTTATCATATAAGCTCAATTTACTGAATGCGTGGAATGAAAAACAGTCATCTTTATTATTTCCTTCATTTATCCGAAAGCTAAAAATATCCCGTAAAATTTGTTTTTAAGTGTTAAAGTACTTTCATTTAAACTGTCAAAGAATATATTTGCGATTATTTTATGAATGCCTATAGTATTTAGGATACGATCTTAAAAGCAAAGTAAATTTCCTTTATTTCTTTCTGTTGGCAGATGATTATGAGAGGCTTATTCATAATCAGGAATGGAAAATACAGTTACAGTTTTTACAATGAACTGAAGATATTAGGAACAAACATGTCTGTGGATCTCTTAACCCAGCCTACAGCTGGGCCCCTGCCCATCCATAGTCCTGCTGGGCACAGAAACCTCCCTCCCAACTTGTGGCTAATTGAACAAATAAAATATGAAAGGCAAAAGCCTCTTTGCGAGAGAGAAAAAAATGATGATCATGTGTGTGGAAGGCAATATAGTCAATAGCATCAGCAAAAACAAGTAGGCAAAGTCTTGTTGTAAAAAATCCACTCCGAAGGGGGTCTCCTGGAGTTTTTCTGCTGTAAGCAAGAGCTACAAGACACTGGTATGGCCTATAATAAAGTGTTCATTCAGCAGAGGTGGAACAGATCCCAGAGGAAACTCCTGGTCTCACTCTGAATGTGGTTGTGGAAGAGCCGGTGGCCTGCTGGTCACACTGTTCTAGTGGGGTGGGGTAGATGAAGACCACATCTGCTGAGACTGATCTGAAGCACAGTCAAACTTTGCACTTGCTCTGCCTGGGGCTTGTCTTAAAGATCTGGTTTATTCTGGGGTGTTTTCCTATTCTTAGAGTTCTCACAGAATCATAGAATGATTTGGCCTGGAAGGGACCTTAAAGATGATTTAGTTCCAACCTCCCTGCCATGGGCAGGGACACCTTCCACTAGACCAGGTTGCTCAAAGCCCCATCCACCCTGGCCTTGAGCACTTCCAGGGATGAGGCATCCACAACTTTTCTGTGCCACCTGTTCCACTGTCTCATCAGCCCCACAGTGAAGAATTTCTTCCTTATATCTAATAGAAATCTACCCTCTTCTAGTTTAAAACCATTATCCCTTGTCTTATTACTACATGCCCTTGTAAAAAGTCCCTCTCCAGCTTCCTTGTAGGTTCCCTTCAGGTACTGGAAGGATGCTATAAGGTCTCCCCGGAGCCTTCTCTCCTCCAGGCTGAACAACCCCAGCGCTCTCAGCCTGTCCTCACAGGAGAGGTGTTCCTGTTCCAGCCCTCTGATGATTTTTGTGGCCCTCCTCCTCTGGACCCACTCCAGCAGGTCCATGTCTTTCCTGTGCTGAGGGCTCCAGAGCTGGATGTAGTACTCCAGCTGGGGTCTCACTAGAGAAGAGCAGAGGGGCAGAATCACCTCCGTCAATCTGCTGGTCACACTTCTTTTGATGCAGCCCAGGATATGGCTGGCTTTCTGGGCTGCAAGTGCACATTGCTGGGTCATGCTGAGCTTCTCATTAAGCAATACCCCCAAGTCCTCCTCCTCAGGGCTGCTTTCAATCCATTCTCTGCCCAGCCTGCCTTTGTGCTTGGGATTGCCCCATCCCATGTACAGGACCTTGCAGTGGGCCTTGCTGCACTTCATGAGGTTCACACATCATGTTTGTGTAAACAAGTGTTTGGTGGAGCAGGAACTGGAGCAGAGGTTTCAAGCATCGTAATGGACTTCTCTAGTCATTAGATTACAGAGATAATTTCTCAAATGAGTTGGTCATCTACATACCTATGTTATTTACTTTGTGCTTGGGGCAGAAGGGGGCAGAACAGTGAGGTGAACACAACCTCTCATATGGCTTCTGAAGCAATAGACAATTTCTTGGATGGCTCTGGCTGCATTTTCTTTTGTTGCATTTTCGAGAGACAAGATATCTACCCAGTGCTTGTCTATAGTTGCAGTGCCATTTAGTTTTCAGCTGACTGATAGTAAAGCTGTGCTGACTCTTGAGGTGGTGTCCCCACAGCACCACCAGCCTTGCCATGCCCCTCTGCCCATCTCAGTTGTGTTTTGTTATACTCCAGAAAGTATGCTGGGAATGACCTAGCATGCAGTGGGGTTACCATGAGCACCTCATTTATAGCAATTGCTGATGGAAAAAACTACACCTGACTTCTTGAAAAGGCAGAAATAGTACTAAGAATAAGAATTACTGTAGGTCTACTACTTATTTTTGCATGTAATATTAGTAACTGCATCGAAGGCAGCATTACCTTTTTTATTAGCATTTTTCCTCCTATATCTCAGAAATACTAACACTTCTGAAATCACCAGAATTCTGCAGGGGGAAGTATTATGAGATACAGAGTAGGATGCCAAACCCTAGTTTCTTTTTGATCTGTGTATCTTCTGTAAGAAGTTAATGAGTATTAGCAGAGTTAACCTGATTCACTGAGGCATGAGACCTCTGTCTTTGGCAGCCAAGACAAGCCTTCTAAGTAGCAGATACTGAGAATAATCTGAAGGGGTTTCTATGTTAGCAAATATAATCTCTCTTATTTAGAAACACCACTGGTCTAGATGTTTTGCTATCACTGCAGTGGTAATCCTAAAAGGAACTCGTCTTACATGAAATCCCTTAGGAATTCACTTTGCTCTGGTAGGATGTTATCATCTTATTTGCATTTCTAAAAATGACAAAATCAGAAGCAGTGACACACTGAAGAGATAGGTTCGCCCTCTCTTCGTCCTGCTCGATGGGTGTGCAGAATTGAGGGAGGCTCAGCCTGTTGAACTCACCCAAATGCGAAATGCTACTCACAAAGTCCTTAAAATTTCAGTCAGGATTGGACCTTACAGATCACTACTACATTGATTATAGAATCACCGAATGGTTGAGGTTGGAAGGGACACCTGGAGGTCATCTGGTCCAACCCTCCCATTCAAGCAGGAAAGTAATCTAAGCAACAAAATAATCGTTTCAAAATTTGGGAATCTTACAAATGTCAGCTACAGTAATTGCTGTTAGAAACCAGGTGAAAATGCCCATATGCAACCAGAGATTTAAGGAAAGAAGTTCAACCCTGTACCTTTCCTTATATTACTTATGGTTGTAACAACAGATGAACCTTTTCCATATTTTCACCCCCGCCATGTAGAAATGCATGTGTGTGTACACACAAATCCATAGAGCAATTCCGAGAGACAGAACCCAGCTTTGACCATCCATGTTCTTACCTACGCCCCATATGTTCAGCTGTCACATCGCCTACGGCACAGTCCGACATGCAAGGTTGAGAGATAGAAGGAGAATGCTTTGAAGCTACTCTGTCAGTGGTTGAGAGTGAAAGATTATCCAACTGTTCTCAATAGTGCAACCAGCTGCAATGTATTCTCACTTAGACATTCTTGAAAGCAAAGGGGTCTGGTCATCTGGAAAGGTGAAATATCCCATCATTTTACTCCCTCGCTGAGGGGACACTGAGACTGTGATTGATATGAAAGGAGTCCTAAACGAGAGGTCCCAGATGATCTTTGAGGTCCCCGTTCCACACCCCCCCAGCTTTGTTGACCAAGGAATGTAGGTGTTTTATAACTGAATCAAAGACCCCTATGCAAGGTATTCATATTTCAGGGTTATAGCAAGGCTACCACGGTTTGCCAGGAAATGTGAGATATAGTAAATAATTTGTACTTTGTTGTTCTGTTGCATTTATCTTGTAAACTTTTCATTAAAAATAGGTAGAAATTTTACTAGTTTGATATGGAGTGTGTCTCCAGCCTTTTAGGAGTAAAAGGAACAGAGCAGAGTGGGCTATTCACCCAAGAAAAAATTATTGCAAAGGAAACTGATTGTCATTTGGAATACTGTCACCTCAGGAGAAAAAATTACAGCAATATGACTAAATTTTTTCTCTCTCTAGGGTTTCTGTCAAGGTCAAAATCATTTACACAGTATGTCTGAGATTAAAAGACACGATTTTAATACAGAAAATGGAAGTGACCCAGGAGTGATGATTTAGAGTAAAGGATCCCTCACACAAAAGACATCTCCAGACTCACCACCCCTCCATCCTCTTGCAGTGCTCTTTCAAGCACTTCCCAAGCATTTCTTATGCTGCTTCCTTGAGCTATTTCACTTTTTCATCTCCCCCGCCTTTGTTTTCTTCACATCCTGCCTCAGTCTCCTTTCATCTGTCCAACTCTCTGGCTCAAGATCTTATACCAAATAAATGATAAAAACATAACAAAAAATATATAAAAGAGCAGAGT
This sequence comes from Phaethon lepturus, assembly GCF_000687285.1. Taxonomy (NCBI): domain Eukaryota; kingdom Metazoa; phylum Chordata; class Aves; order Phaethontiformes; family Phaethontidae; genus Phaethon; species Phaethon lepturus. The sequence goes on from NW_010509891.1 coordinate 8,601, forward strand.
TTGATTGCAAGCATTGAGCGAATGTGATGTGTGTGTTACAAATTGGTGACCTCATGAAATGATTTTGTGTAATCCTTGACCTCTCCTTTGCAATTCCACTATTGCTTCTTTCTGTACTGGATGTTAAATCATGACTGCCACAGACGGCAGGGAAACCGTTTTAGTTATTGTTTTTATTCTTTCTGATCCTTTTATTCTGGCTCACATTTATAGTGATGATAATGTATCATTGCTCCTACTGACACAAATATTCCATTCTGACAAAAGTGTCTCTCCACAGAGCAGTAGCATAAGCCTGAGGCCCTGTAAGTCAGCTTTGCAGGGAAGGAGAAACCAGTGACACAACGTCTGGGTACATTCTAAGTATAAATTGTTTTGTTTACATGTACAAACCAGGCCTGGTAATAGAAGTGGTAAAACAGCACTTTGGGCGATTATTTCTTTAAGGAATATTTGCTTAACACCCGTGTTTAGTTGTCAGAGAATAATTACCTCAATTATAAATATTTAATCAGAGAAGAAAGGACATAACAAAACCCAGAGTCCTCTACCTTTTTCCAGACCCTTATTCTAAAAAGGCAACATTATGTGTCTTCTCAAATTGAAAATTTGCACACGTGCTAGGAACTTGAAAAGCTAAATGCAAAAGTAGCACCTAGAAACACTTGCCATAATAATATTTTCTTCTTTAGCCAATATTCCAGGGTATTTCTTGCTTGTCATTACTTCAAACCATTGGACTTTGACCCTCCTTTGAAGTCTGTGGCATATGCTGAAAATTAGGCAAGTTCTTAAGTGTTTAGAGGATTGGTTTCACTTAGAAATAGTCAGTACATTTAACTTCCAGCACTAATTCTAAACTTCTGTCTTCAACAAACTCTGTCTCTAGATGACATTAAGTGCACTCATGCTGTAATGTTATGACTTCTTACAGTTATACCTTCTACTTTTACTGAGATTGTACCCAAAGTGGCTTATGACCAAAGCACATGGTTGTGCAAAGCCATGGCACAAAAGGTGGTGCCACCTTGAGCTGCCAGCTCCCAAGCTTTTATAGGAGCATAGAGTGTAGGAGGACGGAGACCACAGTATAAAGCAAATTACAGTCTTGGTCTGATGATAAATGCATGTGGTTAGCCAAAAACTAATATGTGCAGATTAAAACTGATTTCTTAGAAGTAACTGATAGGAATCAAGATTTGTGATCAGAATTCTTAGCAGCATTGAAAATCACAGCCCGAGCACAGTGTGGTGAAGATTTGGATCATTTAGCAACTAGTTGTTTCAGAGTTTCTTTGGCAGAGTGATAATAGTTGTTCATCTCTACCCCCAAACCCCTGTACCCTGGAAGATCTCACATCAGGTTTTTGCAGGAGAGTTTCTTTACCTACGGAGACAGACGGTGAACCCGCTTCCTTACTCTAATGGGTTTCTGCTGAGCTGAGATCCTGCTTATCTACAGAAATAATTGAGGGTATGGGGTAGAGGAGGAAGCAAGCAAACAGTCTGCACTGATTACCTACATAAATTTTTTCAGGGCTGAGCAGAAAGGATGGATGATGACTTTCCGGATAAATATTTTTGCCTTCTCTATTGTCCCCTTTGATGTCACTTCCATGTCTGTGGTACAGAAGATGGATTGAACCTTAATGGAGGGACTTCAACCAAGGTAGAAGAGGACTGGAGGGTTCCTTATTCCTTGTGCTCAGGGATTTTTCCTGTACAAGCATACAGTCTGAAATGGAAGACCTAAACTACAAGCTGCAAACTTACTTTTCTAGTGTGGTGCATCCTCCCCCTCATATTAACACAATACAGAGACCTTGCAGTTGCCTTTAGTGGCCGGACAGTTTAGTTTTATGGGACTTGCTGTGAAGTGTGAAGTCTGTTTGTCCATGTATAAGTTGCCATCCACATAGTATAAACACACAGGACATAGCACTCAAATCCTGTTCTCCAGATTGGTATATCCCATTTTAAAGCAAACAGTTTTCCTCCATGAAGTCACACACCATCTGAAGAAGACAGTGGGATCATAGTGAGCTGCACGTCAACATGGCAGAGTGTCCTAAGCAGAATTCAATGATATTGGAGACAATACAATGATTGCAATATCCTTCAATCTTTTCCTAACACTAAGCCTGCAGTTATCCCACTGACTTAATGGGATTGCTGTCATAATTGAAGTCAGGCATTGCTTAGTTATCTTCATGATCATCACTCAGAATAGATAAGACAGTTATTAGTTACCTTGAAGAATACATTGCATTTTATTAGAAATATCCTGCTTTTTTGCTCTGTGATAGGGTTTGAAGGAAAAAAAAAATCTAACAAAAGTTTTTACTCACTTGAAAAGCCTGAGTCAGGCTCAAGTAGCTCTTCTGGGTATAGGTAAGAAATATCTGCCTTTGGAGACAACATGCACAGAGGAGCAAAGTGATTGGTGTCACACCTGGAGGCCTTCCATTTCTAGTCCTCAGTGACCCGTGCCCCTCGTGCAGATGGCCGAATGGGCAACTGTCCAGAGCCGCGCTGAACACGCCTGAATTTATAACAGGTTGTCTCACCTGCTGAATGCTGCTTCTCCTCCTCTTGGGCAGGTTACAGCAAAAGCATCACGAAGTACAAGAGTTGTTCCAGAACCAGCCATTTCATGAGTTGTTTCATTTTCATTTTGGCAAGTTGAATACTTCAGAGGAGATATTTAAGTTGAATGTTGTAAATTGCCTTAATTATCTTAAATAATGCACACTGCTCAAAATATAAAAGATGCAGTGTGGAGGATGTTGCAATAGCTTTCTATTGAGATTCATATTTACTCAGGTACTGGGTGAGTTTTCCCATGTAAAGCACAGACCCTCTCCCCTAGTCAGGGAAATCAGCAACAAATTTCCCCACAGAGTTCACTGTGCTGTAGAGGTCTGTTAATGACTTCTGCTGAAGGCTGTGAAATGAAGGATGTCTTAGACAATAACGTCTCCTTTATTTACATCGAAGGTATGTTTTTTTCAGCACTGCAATACCCCGGCCAGGTTTCATTTCAGATGGGTTAATGATGGATATTTTTCTCTTTTTGTGACCACATCAGAAAGAAATTGATTCATGTCAGAATCAGAATGGGTTTTGGTTGCACACAGAGCAACAATGAACTGTGAACCAATAAAAAATGAATTATGATCCAAGTAAAACTGTTTTGCTCCACCTAAGCCCTAACTGGTTTTAATTTTCTTTTTTATTTTAGGTCTTTTTGAAAGCCAAAAGAAAGCCACTTGAATTAAAAGATAAACTTTAGAAACTAAGAACAAAACATTTGGTCATTTTTAAGTTGATGCCTCTGTATTTTCCAGTTCTTCCATCCCTCTTATTTCCTTGACTGAAATGAGTTTCAGTGTTTAGCCATTTTAGTATTTTAATTAAATGTTAATTTCTGCTGCCTGCCTCGGTCCAAAATTCCATTTCTGGGAGGATATTACTTGCTAACAACCTCCTTGTCAGCTCTCAATAGGGAATGACATGTAAAGAGTGGAGAAAGCACTCTGAAAATGACAGATTTCGAATCAGTAGCAGGAATAACTCAAACATGTTTTTGTGAGCTGGGGACTCTATCTTGTGAGTAGTAGGTGAATGGTAATTTTATTAAGTAACCTAAAACCTAAAATCAAGGAGGAAATTAGGAGATTTAGAAGGCCTTCCACCTTTGACAGAACAGCCAAGTACTAGGACCTGACAGGTACGATAAAGAGCTTAGATGTTCTTCTGATATTATTCTTAGCCATAAGCCCCCAGGCTTTGTTCTACATGCTTAGTTAAACTGTTTTTATCTTACATAAATCCTGGTAAGCTACTTTAAGACCCATCAGACTACCTCAATTGCCATTTAAGTGTTTTTTTTCTGCACTAACTGCTTCTTGTTAAATAGTTTGACATTTATGTGTCTAGACTTGGGTTGTTTTGATATTGATTTTTGTACAGAATGATAATGGAGCATAGTGGCAATATTACTTTTGCTGTCATACCTAGTAGCAATATATCTCTTTGAACTTCTTCTTTTGGAAGCAAAATCTACATATATGTAGCTCTAAATTTTGTCGGTTCTTTAAAGCTAGGATTCTGCTTTGCTTACTTTTCTTCTGCAACTAACATTTCCTTCCTCACAGTGCTGAGAATCTTTATTTTGAGGGAAATCTGTCAAAATGTGGAGCTTCCAGCTCAGTGTCTGCAGAGGAAAGATGATTGTGGTATCAGCTAACTCTCTCCCTCCCTCTCTCCCTCCCTCACTAATGACCTTACTGTGGGCATGGAAAGCTGCTTTCTGTAGATGCTTAAAGTATCCATAATAAGCCAATCACTTTTAAGATAGTTACTGCTATCTGTTAAATGAGATGAGCTTTAGGTTGCCTTTTCTTTTTCCCCATGTCTTTTGCTGTTTGCCTACCTCAGATCAAAATACTGGATGGAGTCTCATTTGTCTGGCCATGATTGAAATGGAGCTACCTAATGTACAACTCAGACAAAGATTTTTAGGCAGAACTTAATTAAGAAGTCACCAGTTTTCAGAAGAAAATTGAGGTAGGAAATTTTATACTATGAGATACAGAGGCCAGTAAAGGGAAAGTCAACCATCAACATTTTAGGACCAGAACAGCTTTACTCTTGAGGCATTCACATTAAATATTGTACTAATTTTGTATGCTAAAATCTTCAGAGCCAAGTTGATGACAGTGTTGACCTTCAGAACTGCCCGGGTATTGGTCTCAACATTTGTTTCAAGCCTTTGATAGTACAAGGGCCTGGAAGTCATCTTTTGTGAGTGGAAGGAAAGAGATTTCACCTGGAAACTAGTGAGTGATACTTTTTCATGCCTTTTCTTCCTCTGTCTCTTCCACCAGTGTACAGGGGTTTCTGTTCCTCTGTCGTCCTCACCTTTTGCGCCAGGGGAGGTTTAGATTGGATATTAGGAAAAATTTCTTCACTGAGAGGGTGGTCAGGCATTGGAACAGGCTGCCCAGGGAGGTGGTGGAGTCGCCATCTCTGGAAGTGTTCAAGAAACGTGTGGATGTGGCGCTTCAGGACATGGTCTAGGGGACATGGTGGCGCTGGATTAATGGTTGGACTTGATGATCTTGAAGGTCCTTTCCAACCTAGTGTTTCTGTGATTCTGTGATTCTGTGATTCCTTCCCCACCCCACTGATAACTGGGGCAGTGGAAGAGCATGGGGATGTGTGCATGGGGACGGCAGCTCAGCTGCTCACCTACTCACGAGACTCCTGATGTCTTCAGTTGCACAGTTTTCCAAGGTGCAGTTTGTGACAGCTCTGCCTTCCTGCCAGTGAATAGATACAAACAATTTCGAAAAGGGCATTTCTGGTCTAAACCAATATAACCTGAACGAGCCATCAAATAAATCCACCAATATTAAATACATAAGTTGAGAACACTTAAGATAATAGTTAAATATAATTTCCTGAAAGTGAAGAAAATCACATATAATCTGCCTTTTTCTGTATACCTCCAATTTCGTTAACTGGGAGACATCTCTGTGCAAGGTTCTCATTCTTCTTTTTCAGCACTTGTGTATTTAGATCTTTTATCCTAAGGAAATAAAAATACTTGGCTGACGGACAAGGTCTGGCCAACCTTGCTGCAGTGATTTAGGACACTTCACATCCCTGGGCTTGAGGTTGCTGCCTCACAGTGTGATGGACAGGAGGGAAATGGCCTCCCATCCGTCCACATTTCCCTGACTTGGGCCTTTTCTGAGCTTTTCCTGATACTCTTTGTGAAAAAGCTTCTGTATATTGCACACCTTAGAATGATAACTTAAAATACCCCCTAGACATCATGTTTTGATTTAAATTAGGTGTCTAATCAAACCAGTTGTCCAGGCTTGCGCTATACACAGCAAAGAGAGACGGGAGCTTCTAGAGGGCTATTTCACTCAGCTGAAATTGTCTAAGACAGTGCCTGAATTAGCCTCTGGAAATACTTGCTTTAAATGGCTATCAAGAAAATTTGGACAACTTAGAATAAATGCCTATCAGCAAAAATTAATTGAAAAGAGTCCCTTTCTCAATTAAAATATAAGATACTGGGTGTTTCAGCAGTCTGGGCTCTCTGGAGTGCACTCATCTTGCCTAAATTCAGCCCTTCACTGTAAATTTCCATTACAGTCAATTAGGTGAAACAGGCATTTCAAGAATCATTTTCACCTGCTTTAGACACCTATACTTAATCCCACCTACTGGTTGCAAAAGTTAAGTCACTGCTCCCACTATAATTTAATTTAATTATTTGCTAATGAGAGAAAAAAATAATCTGCAGCTGATCAGTCTGCTTTATGTGATAAGAGATTACCAGTTTAAATATTAATGTCAGTGTGTTGTGGTTTAACCCAGCAGGCAGCTAAACACCACACAGCCATTCACTCACTACCCTCCGTCACAGTGGGATGCGGGAGAGGACTGGGAAAAAAAAGTAAAATTTGTGGGTTGAGATAAAGACAGTTTAATAGGACAGAAAAAGAAGGGATGATGATGATGATGATAATAATAATAGTAATAAAGAATATACAAAATAAGTGATGCACAATGCAATTGCTCATCACCTGCTGACCAATGCCAACCAGTTCCTGAGCAGCAGCCCCCAGCCAGCTTTCCCCATAGTTTATATACTGAGCATGACATCATATGGTATGGAATATCCCTTTGGCCAGTTTGGCTCAGCTGTCCTGGCTGTGTCCCCTCCCAGCCTCTTGTGCCCTGCCAGACTCCTCTCTGGTAAGGCAATATGAGAAACTGAAAAGTACTTGAATTGGTGTAAACATTGCTCAGCAACAACTAAAACATCAGTGTGTTATCAACATGCTCATCCTAAATCCAAAACACAGCACTGTACCAACTACGAGGGAGAAAACTATCCCCGACGAAATACCCCATCCCTATCCTCTACTCTTTCAGGGATTTTTCTGGAGCAGGTCTGTCAGTGGAGATGGGACATCTTCCATGTGTATGATGGGCAAACGTGAATGCTCCTCAACGATTTTTAAGCCTGTCTGGGTCAATAGCGAGCTCCATACCTGAAGGTGTATAGCTATGTCGGCAAAGGGTAAAGTCCAAATCTTAAAAAAACAAGTCAGAAACAGACTACAGTAAATGGAATCTAGTCCTTTAGTGATGTAATTAAACATCTTTCACTCAGAATGACCTCATGGGCAACATAAAGCCTAACACATAGATGCGCTGGATAACGGTCTGTTACTGGGGAGAGGTTTATCGTCATCCCTAATTCTGGGTAAAATCTTAGAGTGGTTGCTGGTTGTAATAATTGTGATATTTTATACAGTTGTGTGACTAATTTGACCTCAAATTGTTTTAGCTTAAGTAGTTTTGTTTTCATTGCATTATGTATTTTTTTTTCTATTTAGTTGCTTAATGTAGTTAACAAAATAGATACAAATGGAAACCTTCATGGACCAGATGTTTCCTTCCTAGACTGCAAGACCGCAGGGTACATTAGAGACAACTTAATAAGCCTAATAACACAGTGGTGGTCCACAGAACCTGCCCATTTTAGTTCTCATAAAGTCTTATTAAAAGGGCTAGTCCCATAGGCTTCACTGAAAAGCTCAGACTTGTACTTCTAGACCATAAAACTGCTAAAATATTTTGGAACTTTTGAAGCTGGTTTGTAAACACGTGTGGAATCAGCTGAATACAGAAACTAGAAGAGAGAAAGTAATTTAAAATTAGTTGGGCTGCCAGTTTTGTGGCTGAAAATACAGCCATATCACAATCTGTGAGCTTGCTGCAGCATCTGAAAGTCATCTTACACCTTTGTGTACAGGAACTGACATGGTATTGAAGCAGCCAAACATTGCCAACAACTTTGGTTGAGCTTGCACTACAGAGCTGTGATAAGCATAGTAGCAGGAAAGGGTAGGCCAGTGAAGAATGGTATATTTCCTAACAGCTCATGCGGTGGTCACATGGAGAACTGGGGGTTCTCAGGATCTGGGACTATCCTGGTGTCAGGACACCTTGTAGGTCCTTGGACTGACCACTGTCACACAACAAGTATGTTATGTGGCACCATCAGCACACGTGAGGGTCATTGACTAACCCTGCCCTGGAGGCAGTTGTCCACCATCTGCCCCAGCAAGCAATGGGAGGAGGTTGGGAGCTTGCAGGTGCTATAGCCTGGGATCAGCTGAGGTCATGAATACGGCTGCAACTGGAAGAAGGTCTGGAGAGGCAATGACAGATTTGGGGGAAGAGACGCTTGAGGGTGGGACACTGGACAGAGGAAGAAGGAGAAGGCGGCAGGCAGAAGCCAGAGTACTGTGTCCAGATCTGGAGCCCTCAGCACAAGAAAGACATGGACCTGTTGGAGAAGGTCCAGAGGAGGCCACAGAAATGATCAGAGGGCTGGAACAGGAACACCTCTGCTGTGAGGACAGGCTGAGAGAGTTGGGGTTGTTCAGCCTGGAGCAGAGAAGGCTCCGGGGAGACCATATTCCAGTACTTAAAGGGGGCTTATAAGAAAGGTGGGGGCAGAATTTTAGCAGGGCCTGTTGGGATAAGACAAAGGGTAATGGCTTTGAACTGAAAGGGGGTAAATTTAGATTAGATATAAGGAAGAACTTTTTACAAGGGTGGTGAAACTCTGGCACAAGCTGCCCAGAGAGGTGGTAGATGCCCCATCCCTGGAAACGTTCCAAGTCAGGTTGGACGGGGCTCTGAGCAACCTGATCCAGTTGAAGATGTCCCTGCTCACTGCAGGGGGGTTGGACTAGATGACCTTTAAAGGTCCCTTCCAACCCAAAGATTCTATGATTCTATATCAGCTCAAGGTACATCAGAAAAGGACCACTAGACAGAAGTGCAACGTGAAGGTGATACCTACTGTGAAATAAAAATGGAAAAGGGAGAGGCAGGTAGAAATTTGGAAAGAGAACGTGGACAAATGTAAAAAGAAAAAATGTGAGGAGGGACATACATGATAGAGAAGACCAAGAAGAAATGATATTTTTCAAGTCAGCGCTAGCCAGAGAGAGCAAAGGCTGTGGCAATAGGGTCTTGCCCAGATTGTACAGAGTGGGTTTTAAGAATGGCTATATATCTTCAAAGGAGAATTTGGGTTCTAGCTGCCTTTGATGTCTGAATGGTCATGCACTGCCTAAGCGAGCCTCAGGAACATGGCAGGGAGATCTTACAACCCAGGAGTTGGGCAACCATTCCTGCTTTTTAATGTGATAGCGATAAACAAGTATCAGGTGTGGGAACAATTAAATAATAATAAAAAGGAGATGAAGAATAAGGTACATGTTCCATTCTCCCATAAAAAAAGTCTCTTTGTTGGAAAGTAGACTTTTTCGAGCAGACTGCAAAGATAAATAAGAATGGCTGTAGTTAAAATAAAAACAGCTCTAAGAATAGAAGTTCTGGTTCTTTGTAGTCCAGTTGGAAACCACTCTAATTTGAAAACTGGACATATGACAATGGCAAAACACACTAACTTGATAACTCACAGGCTCTACAGGTCGACCAACTATGGAGTTATGAGACCCAATAAAAATAATGGTTGGACAGATATTGAGTCCATAAAATGATGGCAGCCAGGCACACAGTATAATACGGTACAGATGTAGGTGTATTGCTCTGAACAGTTTGCACTCTGTTTCAACAACAAAAACGTGTGATGTTTCCAGTACCCGCCACCAGCCATATGAGAGAATAAGTTATCCAGCTGTTTTCAATACCAAACACACCATCCTAAAATCAATTGATATTTCATACTCTTTGTATTCTTTTTTCCTGCACATGCAGGAAGTATTAATGGTGACATGATTGTATGTTACTGTAGTTTAACAAAATGATCAGGAAGACAAGCTATGTTAGCAACATTATTCAGACATTTAATAGCATTTATCCTTTTAACTTCATTATAGTGCAATGCCCCAAGGCCCAAAGAAAGTTATTTTTAACATGACTTCAGACAGAAAAGAGTAACTTCTCATATGGACACGCACCGGCCTCTTTATGGAGATATATTACCAAGGCTCCAGGGTACAAAAATAAGGGGCTGCCACTTCTGTCTCCCCTCTGCCCTCACTCTTCCTTGCAACCACTCCATGTGGTCAGTACTCTCCGGTTTCTCCCTAAGGTCAGAAACTAAAGTCCCCGGCCCTGAGGCCTTCACAGCTGTTACCACTCTCCAGATGTCAGCACTTGCCTGTCCCTTGTCCCTCCTTCCTCCTCCAAAAAAAACCCCAAATCTGTTTAAGCTTTCATCTTTCCCCACGTCCCCCTTCAGGACACAGTACAAGCCACCCTGAGAAACCGAGCATGTGCGTGCGTGTGTGTGTACGTATGTACATGTGCATGCGTGTGTCTATGTGTATGTGTGTGTGCAAGAAAAACAACCTTTTTCCCATTGAGTATCCCCCCTCCCCTCCCAAAACAGCGGGGGAGGAGATGAAGAGAAGGAAGGAGAGACCTTGTCCCCTCTTGTACAGGGCAGAGCCATTGGGTGCTATCAGATGTTGGTCATTCTGTTAGTGCCACATGGTACAGTGCCCCATGTTACCTGCCCCCCCACAAACAACCATCCCCACCACCAACATTCTTCACTTCAGTGAGAGCCAGGCTTCCAGACAGCACTGTTACCGCTCTGGAGCAAGCCACTGATAATATTTAATAATGTTTATAGATCTGGTTGCATACTACCATGTTCTATTTTTGTTTCTCTTCTCCCCTTTACTCATTTAATTTGTTATGTTTTTTCCTTCTGTCTCCTCTACACTTCTTAATCACCCTTTGAGTTTTCAACCGTTTGCCCCTCAGTTCCTGTTCTCCTATTTTCCTTTGCTCAACTACTCTGTTGCTTCACCATATTTTTTATTTCATCTCCCCCTTCACTTCTCCTCATCCCTCTGTATATCCCTAATCTTTGTTTATTTGGTGCTGGGTTGGCTGATGACATTTCTGTAATCACAACCACCAGGCCCAGCAGTTACTCTTTTGCTCTTGCATCCTTCCATATCTCTTAGCTTCTTTTCAACTTGAAACATGAATTTCAGTACTGATACATTTATAGCTTTTCACCTTTTGGATGAGAAAAGGAGATATGCCTCTCTATCTCAAAAGAGCCACTCTGTGTTTTCTCCTTTGTCTCTATAATGACTGTCACTTTTGGTGGACTCTTCTTTTATTTCATTAATGCAAAGGATGAGGAGCAAAGCCTCTCTCAGTATTACCATTCATGGATACTTTTCTTGCTTGTTCTTTCCTTCAGGGATCTGCACTGGGTTATCCACTATTTGTGCAAAGGACTCAGGAGTTTTTATGGCAGCAAAACACTGTATGTGTTGCTCACAGGCCTGTCTCCCCCATTCTACTATGATTCTCCTGTATGGGCTTCTCAGCTATTTCCCATATTCCGCCTTGCTAAATCTATAATTTTCATCATCTCTCTCAAGGGATCCATGTTGTTCCTGGTTTTGTCTATCTTTTCATATGGTTCTTCCATGGACTCAACCAGTGTCATACCCAGTGTGCCGTTTCATATTTGACTGTCCTTCCCCTAACAGCTAGCTTAGCATTAGGTGCTGTTGTACGGACTTCTACAGCTGTTATCTAGCCTCATCCCTTCCTACTTCGGTGTGTTCAATGCACTTCAAGTAAAACAATCTTAGTATCTATTGTTTTGCTCGGCTCATCCTCCCCTCCCCTCCAGCATCCATCCTGTTAGGTTTTTCACTCTCTTATTAAATGTAAAAGGATTTTTTTTTTTTTAAGAAAAAGGATCTCATGTCCTTTTAAAACCCTATGTCAATCCTCTTCTAGAAAAAAGGAAAACACCAAATGCCACACTGTCCCTCTAATCCTGCAACACACAGTCAACTGGCTAGTGCACCAAATAATTTATATTTTCTACATATAATACTTCCTTATTCATCCAGTTCTGCACAAATATTTGTAATAAAAATTACCCTTGGCACAGTAAGCTATTCACCTTATATGTTCATACTAAGTTGCCATTTCAGCTATTGGGAGACACACACATACCTGCCAGCTGATGTCCATGCAACAATATCCCAGCTTTTATTACAATAGTGCCGTAGTATTATTTCAAAATCACTGTGCTAAACTGCTGAGCCAGGGAAGGAAGAAACCCTGAGAAGTTCTGGATGCCAACCTCTTCCATAAACGAGGACTGACCTTTCTCAGATCGCTCCCCTGACGACAGCACTGGCAGTGGTGCTGAGGGATGGCAGCACTTCTTCAAGCAGGCAAACCTTCAGTCAGTTCTGTGCTGTGTGAGCTAGTCCGACGGAGACAAGGGTATGTGTATGAAGCTCTATCACTCTGTCTTCTGCTTTTTTCCTTTGGCTATTGAGTAACGATCTCTGACTTCTCCCCAGCTCTTGTTAAATCCTGAACGCTTCAAATTCTTTGACATAGTCTCCTTGGTTGGGATTCATCACACCTAATTTTGGCCATGTAAAGATATGTATCAATTATCAATTAGAATTACGCATTATGCATAAAAATGCTACTACACAAAGAGTAGTTTGTAGCATTACAAAAATGGTAAAAAATTCAAACAGTTAATTTTGACTATGCAAAAAAATACAAATATTATCCCCCAAAGTTTGCCTCCTACACAATATTGTTTCATGTTAATATCAGGAAGTCACTTTAAAAGAAAAATATAACTGTGTAAGAAGAAAGGATTAACAGAGGATCATTCAGCTGATTTACATGCAACAGTAGACCACAGAGGCAAGCAATATGGTGGGAGTAATACGCCAAGTTGGCAGAATTTTACTGGTAAGTGTCCAACAAGAGAAGGTGGGGCTTTTTCCTTCTTCTTATCTTCTGTCCTAATGGCATGGTCACATATTATGACCCTGACAACCTCACTGCTCATTTTGGTAAGAGCGTTGCAGCGTGTTGTCCTCGGGCTTCCGTTGCACATTTGTTCCCAGTCGAGGCAGGTTGCGTATGAGCTCCCTACACACCTCTGCCCTTTCCCTGCCAGCTGAGTCAGAAAACCTTAATGCGTGCCACACGCTGAGGACAGCGGCACAACAGGCTGGCGAAGGGGAGGGAAAGCAGGGAGCATGGCTGAGGACCCTGCTGTAGAAAACCCCAGAGAAAAGTGTTGTTAAGGGCATCAGAGACCACCACATCACTGTGGTGCAGGATAACACCGAGGAAATGAGAGGATGAAATGTAACTCATGAGTGGGAAATAGCAGATGTTCTTCCTCAAGGGCGTAAGCAGAACTATAATTACAGAAAGCAACGACATCCTATCAAGCAGAAGAGCATTAACTATGCAGCTGAGAAAGCCACAAATAAATTGACAAGTATTATTATTTGCCTTTGCATAAAGTAAGTAGAGAAAAACAACACAGGGGCATTCCCAGACACAAAGAAATGGGCACAGGGCAGAGAAGAAAGGGCTAAGGACACAAAAGGAGAGAACCTTTTCTTTTACAGGGATACAAGATGTTCAACAGCATATCAATAGCAAAATTGTACATGGTGTACTTTATACAGCAGAAAACTTCATAAACACTTCATCAGTCCCCTGTGAGTTAGTCATAGTGTACCAAAATCACATTTTATGTGAAAGGAACCACCAGGTCACAGATGTGTTACTGCAGTTCCACCGCATTCGATGGGAACATGTCTGTATGAAAGGCTACTTGAACGTATTTTTACAGGGTTAATCTCTAAGACTACAGTAAACTGCAGTTAGCACCTACCAAGGTGCTAACCAAGGAAAAAAATCCCCATAATAAATTAACCTGATGTGAAACTGTATAGTTTAATTTTCATCGTTCTTTGAATACCACATTCTTTTCACAAAAACAAACTCAAAAGGCACTCTTCCACCAGGTTTCACTCTATCTATAAACATTTGAAAGTAGTTTATTTAATTTCCTTTTATATCAAAGTCCCTTTTCAGTAACAAAATACTGCTATGAGACTGAAGTGGTACAATTCAGAGTGAAGCTGTCCTCACCTCCTTAGCCCCACTTCAACTTTGGTGTAGATAGATCAGAGATGGGTTCAAGCCCAAGAGTGCTCAAGGCAGTCCCTGCTAGGTCCATAGTTAGGAAGATGTGCATCCACCCTTTCCCAATCCTACAGCTTATTCTGTAGAAGAAGCTGAAATCTGTCTTTTAGGAATCATCATATTCAGAGTTGTTTAGTAAGTTCCAGTCAGTAACAACTGTGATATCTTGCCAAACACAATGAATATCTGTGCCATAGGAAGTATTATCTGAAATTAGTAGAGCTATATAGGTAAAACTGTTTGTTCTGTAGAACCCTCTATTAATAATACGTTATTTTATAAATTAATATGAT
>NW_010509892.1:0-16710 GCF_000687285.1 Phaethon lepturus
GTTTCTGTGATTCTGTGATTCTGTGACCTTTCTTTGCAGCTGGGCAGCTGCATGACATCCATATTGCTGTCGTCAGTTGAAGTAAACTTCCGAACAGCAGGGCCTGGGGCATAATATGGGGGAGTAAAGGACGGTTGATGGGTAGGAGCTGGTGAAGTGCTGCTGTGCAGCCATAGGATGGTGGGATGTCTTTATTTAGAGGTGGATAAAAGCAAGATTTCCTTTCTGTTACTGTTGAAAAACAGGTATAAGAAGAACAGTACCTGGGTCTTCCTTTTATTCACATTGAACATGTTTTCCTCTGCTTGGAGAGGATATTTAAAATCTCTTAAAGCTAGTATAATCAGAAATAAATACATTATTATTGCCTGAAATGTGACTAGAAACAAACCAAAAACCCCTCTCTATCTCCAGAAGCATGAAAATATCCCTGAGAACCCCCATCCACCCCCACCATTTCATGGAGCATCTCATTATGTCTGGAGGGACAGCTCTGAAAGTTGTGTTGTGGTACTCAGGGACCCTGCCATAGTTCCTGACCAAAGGTGGGATCAGTAGTCAGATCTTTGGGTAGCGGGTCTCCTCCTTGAATTACGCGTCCCCAGGACCCAGGCTGGCCTCTGTGGGGTTCATATTTTGTTCAGCACACCCCATATTCCCTTACACCATCCCATGCTACTGACGTATCCCCTAGGCACTTCCAAACACAGAAGCCCTATGGAAATAAGGTTTGTTATGCCAGTTTATGCCTCTGAAGGCTTTAGGACAGAGAGAGACAGTTCAAGCACCCTGCTTTGTGTAAACTTTCAACCCAAAGCTTGCTAGCCACCTCCCCTTCACCGGCATGATTCCTAATATCCTGGAAAGTAGAGAGAAACAGGAGACAGCAGCCATTGCTATAGCTATTTGTGGGTTCCACTGTAGGAGAAACAAGATCAGTGTGTGACCAGGAGAGATCCACTGAATAATTTTTATCTACTTTGTAGGAGAATAAATGTCCTATCCAAACTGCTTGCATCCAGCAGGACTGAGAACATCAGAAGAGAAAGTACAGTACATCGTGAAACAGTTCTTTTTCCATAGGGAGCAAAGCACATTCCCAAATTATATTGGTAACAATAAACCTCTGAAATAATACAGTACATCTCTCTCCGGTGAACGGCATCATTCTGTATTCTTCAGAGCTGGGTGGAATAAAACTGCACAGAACAAAGGTTTCAAGTTTCCCTTTTTGATGCTTTCAGACCTGAGCAAAAATAATTAATTTCTCCACTTCCACAAAGGGTTTTGGCAGTTTTGCCATCGGTGGAACACAGTAATTGTCAGTAAAAAGAGCCAATTTCCACAGAGAAAATATTATGTGAGAAACCAAGCAGCACACATGAGAACACCTTCTCTTCATTTCAGATCAGCTTGGGGACAGGAAACTGCTTTGTTTTACTTTTTAAAGTAATGTGGGGCACAAATCTTAACTCTCCTCTTGATCATTGAAAGGCATGTCTAAGGATGTGAATATGCTCCCGCTACACGCAGTACGCAGTACAGGCCAGCTGACTGTTTTACAGCTGGGTTAGAAAGCTTCAGGGCTCCCTAGTATGGGTATTGCCTCTTTTCGGCACACAAGATATGACGACAAATGCTCCTCCACGGCTGTGATGGTTTGGGTCTGACAACGTACAGGTAGCTCAGGCCCTACATGCGTCAGGAGTGCATCCGGTTAAAGCCTCCGCTCTCCCTCCAGTGCTGCTCGTGGTTTAGGCAGCTGTGCAGCTCATCCTGGCTGCAGGCTGGTAACGCAGCATGAGAGGTAACGAAGAGGTGCCAGCACTTTCCATTCTAAACCCCCACTTTCAGCGGCTTTTGATGTTACTGAACTGTAACGACCAGGCTACAACCTTCACAGCCTCTATCAAGAGGTTTCAGCTAAAGCGTTTTGGGCATTTCTCAGCAAAATACAACTATCTATCTAGAAAAAAACTCATAACCATTTACTTTGGAAATTCTAAGCATTCTTGTACTGAAAACCAGGAACCTGAAATACGATGGTGAGGCACAGGAAGGTAGACCTGCTCTAGTCCCAGTGATGTGCTGTGGGGTTGAGTTTGGCTAAGGGTTAACCTCAGGAGAAAAATTAAAATTTCAATTCACTAATGCAGAGTGACATGTTCCATGTTACCTTTGGGCAACTACCACATGTGAGCTGAGCCTGCTCCATCTCTTTGCAGGTTCCTGATGCCAAGTAGGATAAATGCTTGCATTGCTGATGAACAAATGTCACTGTAGGGATGGAGGTGCTGAATGGTATTCCCTCCTAAAATTACTAGACCTACTACTGAGATACCAGAAACAGGAACAGAAGTCAGGGGCAATATCTCTATTCTGTTCTCAAAACTTCCCTTGGCTGGGGCCTCAAAGGCTTGAGGAAAAGGAAACATGCCAAATTCAATGGCAGGGGTTGAGGCCTCTCAGGACATGGAGGGTGGGAATAAAGAAATAGGCAGAAATAGAAACAGCAGGGAACTGTGAGGCAGGCAGGGCTGGGGAAGGGAAGAAGAAGGGTGGCAAGATGCTGTTTAGGACAAGCCCAGAAGATGATGGCAGCTACGGCAGAGACCTGGAGGTCTCCACTTCTCTTTCTTGTCCACTCAATACCTGTGGCAAAGTGGTGTCTCCTGGCTCTCCTTGCACCAGCTACACGTAGCTGCTTGAAGCCCTGCACCGAAAGAAGACTGCACCGTTGACTTATAACCCAATCCTACAGCCGACCCACTTCTGTATGGGAAGGGCAGAGGGGGGATGAAGAGGGGAAATATTTTGTAAGGTTATTTTGTCTTTCAAATGCTATGTATTGTTCAGCAATACAGCCAGGAAACCCCACTAAAATCAGTCAAATTGTAAAGAATTTCACCCCATTCCAAGGACTCTGCATCTTACATGTGCTGAAGGGCACAGTCTGCCTATGGAAAAATTAGTATGCAGTCATGTAATTAAAGATTATATCATTCCACATACGGAGGGGAACCTTATTTAAAATACGTACCACTAGATCTCAATTCTGGCATCCCCTATAGATTGTGGGCTTGACTTGAGAGCCTTATCATTTTTCAACATTTTGGAGATGAGGTTTTTTTTCTTATAAATATGTGTGTGTGCAAACATATGTTTTCTTATATATATACGCATACTTTTTATATATATATATATATGTATATATATGTGGGCCCTGCCACAGCCATCAGAAAAATAAAAACTGTAAGAAGCAGTTCTGCTCCTTAGGTTCTGTGACAATTGTGTTTCCATCAGTGGTTAGCCTCTTTTCAAGGGGACCTGCTTCTGTCCTGGATTTGCCATCAGATATTAGGATTCTCTGTGGAACACATCTCATGCTTGCTCAGCAAATCCCTTTATTTTTTCCCTGGGAAGCTGCTCACAGGTACTCCATCACTCTGACATTTTTCAGCCACGATAATGATGGAGCAAACAAGCACAGTAGCTGACTCAGGAGGAAGGTGTAAGACGGCAAACCGGCAGAGCACAGAAGCTACTGTTTACCTATTTATTTATTTATTTTTTAAATCCACACAATAGAATAACATTTTTTGCATTATAGGCAACCACTTTTTCCAAGGTTAGAAATTACCTCCACACTGACCAAAGGATAGCATCAAATCCAACAAAGGCATACAGCAGTCACTGAAACGATGGCAGCAAAGGTAGCAGCAAATACGTATTTTAAAGGTAGATAAGGAGGCTAGGAGCTGGCAGCAACTGAGGCATCAGACATGCTTGAATGTAAGTAGACAAGGAGGAAATGGTCGTATGAAATTTGAGAAAAGCTTCTCTTCTGCATATTTGTCTGTATGCAGGAAGCTTCCTGAGACAATAAACGATTAAACATAAAAGAAAAAGATCTAGAGATGGGTTCCATAAACATGAATACATCTTTTGGGTTTTATTGTTTTTATACCATAGGTAAACTTGTTAATATATTTCATATTGCAAAGTGACACAGCTTTATGTATGTTTATTTTTATCTTCTCACTGTGATGTATAATATCTGTCATAACTTGCATATAAACTCGCTGTCCCATTTTAGGAATGGAAGTAAAGTCATAGTGTTCGCCAAGTCATCATACTTCCAATTATCCTCAGGGTCATATTCTCCCCCCTCTGTCTCAGAGAGCTTGCCAACTTCCAAAAAAACCTCATTTCTTTTTCTTGGCAACTGATATTTCTTTCATCACATTGATAGTTTTACTTTCTCTTGAACAAAGAGACTGGTGTGATTTGTATTATATGACTGCAAATAGTAAATTAGCATCTTATTAAGATCTAGCATGGTTTATGGAATTTTGGTGTACTTTGTTCAGATGTCCCTTAATTTTTATTATTTTCTTGTAGCTACCATGCTATTTCTTAGTCACTGTCTAAGAAATCTAAAAAAGTACCTTTGAATAACCTCAATTACACCAGTGCAACTTTAGCAGCTTGGTGTTACAGGGAAAATGAAAGGAAACACAATTCTAGCGCTTCTGCTAATGTAACGCTACAGGGCAAAAATTTCAGAAGTACATCCACACTTTAATTCCAGTTAATTTTTGTGTAAATAAAGTTTTAAGTGGTCCCCAAATTGAGAAAAAACTAATCACTTGAATCCACAGCTTGTCAGATAGATAGCTCACTTTGGGTACGGAAGAGGAATCCAAGCCGTTTCTCCAGCAAGCTTAATCATATCTATAACGGACCAAAGCAAACTGTGACTCTAAATGTCCTAAAGCAACAGAAAGCTTTATACTTACAGCTGACCCTAAACGGGAACCTGAGCAGCTCTCTGTGTCAGCGACATTACAGAGTCACACGCAACTCCCCCGAGACACAGAGTAAGCGAAGTGGGAAGGGACCTCGGGAGGTACCTGGTCCAACCTCCACCCTTGCAAGGCAGCTCCAGCGTCAATATCAGATCAGGTTGCTCAGGGTCTGGTCCAGCTGAGTGTCACATCTGAAATATGTTACACTGCAGGTAGTCAGGAGTGTTCCAAATAATACATTACTCCACTGTCCTGAAGCCTACTGCCTCTGGCGCCAGCTTTCACATAAGCGTTATAGTAAGAAAGCTCCATTTTGACACAGAATGAAACAGTTTCTACTG
The DNA here is from genome assembly GCF_000687285.1 of Phaethon lepturus. Classification (NCBI taxonomy): domain Eukaryota; kingdom Metazoa; phylum Chordata; class Aves; order Phaethontiformes; family Phaethontidae; genus Phaethon; species Phaethon lepturus. The sequence continues at coordinate 5,150 of NW_010509892.1, forward strand.
GGCTTGAAATTCGGGCTGCAGTATTTGCCTTCATTTACTGAAATGTCACATCAGAAAAGCTTTTTCCAAGGGCTGTACCAGAGAGGAAACTAAGACTTGAGGCAAAAAAAAAATCTGAGAGGCACCTCAGAGATCCTCACACACTGGTGGTCAAAACATATGGGAGAACCTAAGCTTAGCTAAGGTCGAAAGCAAAGCTCCTGTTAACTGCAATTAATCACCAGAAGACCCTTTCGTCCCAATTGTACTCCTACTGACATAAAAGGCAAAATTCTTGCTGTCTTTGGTGACCCAGGATCAGACCTTTCAAAAGGAACTTGGGTGGAGGGGTGGGGGAGCTCTCTTCCTTCACATCTACATATGTATTTCTAATTTCTAATTTCACATCAGAGAAACTTTGTATGGCCAAAATGTAAATCCCTGAAAAAATACGTTTTTTAATGGAATTGCTGACAGACTGTTAAGTAGAGTGTTACAAACAGCACTCCTGTAATGATTAGTTGAACAGACTGATTGCACTGGGCTTGTGTGCTCTCAGAAATGGCAAAAACTCATTTGATTTTCAATACGGCAACCCTCTTGAATCAATATTTTGTATTATGTATTCCATTTGAAGTACTTGTGTAAAGAGTACAGTATTATTTTACCTTATTATTTTATTTTTAGAGCTCGTGTAGCATAATTAGGCACATTTTATGTGGGTTTGGCATACAGTTTAACAATAGCTAGGATTTACCTGTTTGCTTCACCGTTAGATCTGCAGTCAGATCTATATATGTGAATGTAGGCACACATGAAAATGCACATCTCTATAATTGCAATTCTTGATACTTATCTCAGATATATGACATATGATTTTGTGTGCCTTTCCCTTTTGGATGTCTACCCGAAGATACCTTAAAGAGGAATAATTTTCAGGATGCATTGAGTATTGTCCATAGAGGCATGGAGCCACACAGATATTCAAACTCAGCGGTCATTTTTTAAGTTAGGTCGTATCATAGATCTCTCTCCGTACCTTTCTCTCATTGTTCACCTCCCTGCGTACAGCAACTAGTCAGTATGGACGACAGACATACAAAGCGGAAACACGCCCAATCTCTTCAAATTTAAAGAAACTCCTTTTAATCAGCATCATTATAACCCATGCAGCCCTAGCTGTATGAAGTCACCCAGGTAGTAGAAAAATAACAATCACCATGGCAGTGGAGGGTGCTGTGGGTTCTCTTAAGCACAAAGTAACTCTACTTACTTCTTAAATAATTTATTCCAGTCCAGGTAAACTGGCGCTGAGCCAATATATGAGGCTTTTCCCCCCAAACAAGCCTTGCCAGAAAGGATGGTCCCCGCCGCACCAGGGGACCAACTTTTCTCTGCCAGGGGACAAGTCACGTCCTGTCAGGCGACCTCATGCAGGATTGGCCTCAGGTGACCTGGGGGATCTTTAGCCTGGGGTCAGAAAGCAAGCTGAAAGGTCTGAATAAGCACGGTGAGCCCAATATTGGAAAAGTCCCGGAGTGAAGTGCCAAGGGTGGCCCAATGCAGATGTGATTCCAGGGCCGGTACCTAATTAAGGCTACCTGGAACCTGAAAGGCTCCCACAGATTAAGTCTACATCTGGCACCACTCTCTGGCTGAGATTTACACACGTGTAACACAGCTGAATCTGACCCATTTGTCCAGGGAGGAAGGCAAGCCCTCTCATTCGTGTTTTTCTATTTTCCTTGTCAAACCACTGATGGTGTTACCGGCACTATGTAAAGCAGTTAGGGCAGCTGAGTTCACTGCCCTCCTATGGGTTTTGGTGAGAGCATTAAGTTCCAGGACAGTGAATCAGTTTTCAAGGAGAAGCGTTTCAGTTGGAGCCGCACAGAGGCTCACCATACAAGAATTTTTATTTTGAGGAAACTGCATTAAATTTATGAATATCACCCCAGAGTGCAGTATCTAAATACCTTATTAGCAAGAAACTCTTTGGCTGAGTAAAATCCTGAACTCAGTGGGAGTTTTGCCACTGACTTCAGTAGGGGAAGATTGTACCGGTTTTATCTCCTGGGAAGGAGGAAAAAGGAAAATCCAAGAACATAAGCCATCTAAATAGTGATTACCTAGAAACACTAAGTAAAAAAACACTTGGCAAAAATCAAACAAAATTTCTGCATAACCAAAGGGACTGAAAACTATTAAAGCAAATTCTCATGCCTGCTCATTTATACCAGAATCAGCTTACAGTTTGCTCCAGGCAGTGATAAAACAAACTATAGTTTTCCTCCATTCTCCTTGGCTGTTGATAAACAAATGATAGTACAAGTGAGTATAGAAAAATGCAGAGCAGTGAAAGCAATAACAAGAAATACCCCTTACCAGCAAAGGACTAGATTCAGGATCACACTGAAGCATATACATAGAAATATTTTGATTTCCATGGCCTGTCACCACATGCTTAAAACACACGCTGAAGTGAGATTCCTGGATAGAAAAGGTTTCCTAAATCAGGACCAAAAGCATTTTGAAAATATCCCTTTCGATAGTAACAACTGGCTTCAGGCTCCTCACAGCTATATGTCAAAGCAAACTCAGTTTTGGGGTTTCATGGAAGTCCTTTCATTGCTTTGAGGTATGACTGGAAAGGAAGGAAAGTACCTCTGAAATACTGTTGAGTGACAATCTGAAAGTGCTAAAGGACTACTGAAATCTCTGATCTGCTACAAAATGTGAAGTTATAAGTCAAGCTGGAGCTATGTGAATAGGGACAAATGGATTGAGAGTTTTAAATACAATTGCCAGATATTTTTCTAAGTAATGTACTTAGAAACACACTATCCTGTTACAGAAGTTCCCATTCCTGAGTCATAAAAGGGAGTATGGCAAGAACTTGCAGGAACTCCAAGGAAAAGCCCGGTTTTCCCAGGTGTGTTTCAAGACTGAGCAGGGGAACCTGTAACATGGTTGCTTCACTTGAGCAAGAAGACGTAGGGTGACCTCTGACTGCTGACATTATAGACTGGACTGGAAGAAACCTGCAGGGTACTAGGGTTGGGAGGGGCCTACAGGTTACCCTAGGGAACTAACTCAGGAATTTACCATGTTGTGATCACAGAAACCAACCTGTTAATTGGCAGCCCTTTCTGATTTGCCTTTCTGTTAGACAGCCCTTTTGTGTGAGTAGTAAAAAGTGTCTGTTGGAACTGGCACACAGGTTTCCACCAAGGTCCTGGTATATCTGGCAAGTCAATAAGTACTGTAAAGATAATTTATTTTTTTTTATTCGGTAGGCAGTGACAATCGTCATTGGGGATGATTTTTACAGTCCTGTGAGCATTGGCTTGGGACTTTTGCAGGTGTCAGGCAGTTCAGAGGTCTTATTGTTTTCTCTGTCATTATATCAGGAGTCCTCTGCTACCTGACCTTGCCAGAACATCTCGGAGTCAGGGTGGCAGCTGCAAGTCAATACCTAGAAACTCACTCAGGCAGGTGCCACTCTCTCACCTCTGGAAGAGAAGATCTTCACTTTTTAAAAACAAGATGTTCCAAAAGAAGGAACTGACAGGAAGGTCAACACCCTTGCAGAAGGGTAGGGTTTGTGATGGGATGGCACAGGCTGGCCCAGAAGCTGCCAGACCTGGGAAGAGAGGGACTGAGCTTTCTGTGAGGCTTCTGGTCACTAGACTGAGTAAGTCCCAGCTTGGAAGGGAGTTGTTCTAGGTCTATCTTTGTCTGACATAGATGAAAAACCCACAAAGCTTCCCTGCTTTCTGTTCATGATACACATTTGAGCTGAATGTTATTCTATTAATTTACAGAGATTAAGTTCCTATGGAAAACTTCACCTCTCTTGTACCATTATTTGTGCAGTTATACTCACATTGACCAGTCCCAGATTACAGTTCCTGGCCCACAGGTTGAAGATTATTGATATCTTGACCTTAGTGCTCAAGCCCAAGAATAGGGTCATTATTCCACAATTAAGGTCAACAAGGAGCTATTTCATAACTTGGCTCAACAGGCTGTTGAGAGTCAGCAGTCTCTCAACTGGCAAGTGAACAAAGAAAAGGGATCCAATCTATCCCCTGTGTAATACCAATATATCTAATGGCATCACCACAGGATGCGATCCCCTCAATGACAGGATGAACTAAACAAATTTTGATGTTGGTTTACAGGAAAAGGGAAATATATTAGTACTAAATGTAACTGAAATTACTCACTCATTCCAATGACACAGTGGTCTGCTGCTGATTTAAACACACCACATCATTTTCAACATTGATGAGCTAGAAAAGAGAGGCAATATTTTCTTCTTGGGACAAGAATAATTATTTCAAACCTTTGCAAGAGGAGAAGAGGGATATAGAAGAGAAGAATCTCTGCTCTGCGGTATTAGGTTATGTGATTAAAGGCTCCTCTCTACAAAGCACAAGGAGCACAGAGGAAGGAAGGTAGCTGTATGAACCCCAATAACCTTGCCAGAGCCAACAGAGCCCTCTGACCTGACCTGGCTTGAGCTATCACAGGGCAGCCATCAGCCCCATGGTCATAAGGGCGTCACCCGTGAAGATGTGTCTACCTTATAGAAGGTTATAGGACTGACTTTGTGATGCAGGAGAAGATCATCTTTTTATTACTCAAGACTTAGGATGGCAAGTTTAGGGGAGAAACGTAAGGTGGGGAAAGGTGGGGATCAGTGAGGTTTGGGGTGAAACAATCATGAGAAAACAGAGGGATAAGGTGGTAAAATGGTCAATGATGTGTAAACTGGTTGTTGATCAGTATGCTTGCCTGGCCATGCCCTACACCTGATCAGTGCAATCTGTTCTGCCTCCTTATTAAACTCCTTTTCTGACTATTTTCGTGGGTGAAGGATTGTCTACTCTATGTTCATGTGTGCATGGGGGTCTAAGTGCCAGCTAGTGGAGTCAGACCATGGTCACAGGGGCCCATGTGTCTGGGGTGCCTGCAATTGGGGACATTCTTAAGGGAGTGTGTGTATTGCATAGGTGTGTACATAGATGTTTGTAATCAACAGCAAACTTCGAACCAGATGAGTGAGATCAGAGTCCACAGCTCTGTCCACATTACTAGGTTGCTTCCACTGGTGCAATCTCCCCAAAGAGCAGCAACTTCCTGCAGTGCCCAGCTACTACTTCGACTACATGAGCATTGGAAACAGAAAGACTTTGGGCAATGTGGATGTTTTGTCAAGGGACATTTGAGGCCCCAGGCTTCAGGGGCAGAAGAGCTCTGTGGGCTGAACTCCTGTTTCTTATTCTTCACAGGGGACTTGGAGCACATCTTACAGACCAGGGTGGTGAAAACTCAGTAGTAAATCATTGATCCTGCCATTGCTTGGTGTAAACATTCTGCAAAGGAAATTGAGTGGATTATTTTTCCTTGATTTCAATGCGTTTATTTTTTTGAGGTCACTTGTAAACATTCCCCCAGAGGGACATAAAGAATATATGAACGGACACACTGGGTGAGACCAAAGGCTTGTCTAGCACAGTAACCTGGTTTCAGTAGTCACCAATACTGAAGCCTACAGTATACAAAAAAGGCAAAGCGTATGCAACGAAAGCATACAGTGGTGCAACCTCTGTTCTTCAACACGCTGTGGTTCTGGAAGTAACCTTGTCTTTTCCCTATCAGTGAAACTTGCTTAAAAATCATGAGTTCAAAAAATCACCTTTGTATTCAGTTTATATTATTGTTGTTGCCTTTGGTTGGTTCAGTGTCAGAGACCTAAATACACAAATAGTCCTTAATATAGTCCCTGACCAGCTTCACTTAGGACCACAACCACCACCCGCAGGCCCAGGTTCAGCCTGGCCCCAGCTATACCATAGCAGGGCCCCAGCCCTGCCTCTAGCCCTGCCTTCTGGATGGACCTCAGCCCTATGCTGTGATAGCTCATCTTCTGGATGGAAACCTGAGACATACAGCCTGTTCCCTGAACCTGCCTTTGGCCCTGTCCCCTTGGCTCCATGTCATGGTCTTGTCTCCAGCACCATCTCCTTTAGCTCCTAAACACCTTGGATGGTTCCTGGGCCTGGCTCGCCCCCTCTTTCTGTCGGGGGCTGCTGCTGGACCCCATCACCCCCTGGGTCTGCCTGATATGCTCAGACCCTGCAGGACAGCACCTGTTGGTGAGGACACGAACAATGCCAGGGTCATCTCCATGCCTATCTCCCTGGTTGTCCTTATACCCTGCTCCCCAACATCCACAACCACAAGCTTTTCTCCACACTCCTTGTAGCAAGAAACTTTCTTGCTACAGAAAGAAAACTAAGAAGATTCTTATGTGACTTTGAGAAAAAATACCAGTTCTCAAGGCTTTAGATAAAACCTTAAGAGACAGCAGCAACCTTGCAAAGAAATCATTTGGTTCTATAGATTATGCGGTGGGTAATTCTCAGAAATGTTAGGACAGTAAATCAATAGTAAACTCTGAGAGATATATTATCAACTCATTATGTAGTGCTTTAGTTCTTAAATTTGTATTAATTTGAAGGACAGCTACCCAGGTCTAGTCCCATGCAGTGAGTTGAAGATAAGTTGACAAAATGTGCATTTTCTCCCAGTTACAAATAAAGATATTCAAAAGCCCTTACAGGTGTTCTAAATGAATACAGAACAGCAAAATCTTCCGTAATCGCTCCAGTTCTGTTTTCTCATGATTGTCAGAGCTGAAACAGGAAAATAAAATTAAATGGTGTAAATTTGTCAATACATGATACTGGTAACTAGAAACCCAGCATGCCCTCCTTACCACACCCTCATAAATGGGCACAGCAGTGCATAACCAAACTGCCTTGGCTCTGGGAATTGTGATCAGAAAGGTGACCGCAGGGAAATTGCACTGCGGGCTGCCTTGTGGTGGCACACTGGGTCCAAGGCCATGCCTCTCTCTGCCTCATTCCCAGAGGTAAAGACTCCGGTCCCAGCTCTGCCTGTGTCCGGCCACCGGGTGATAAGAGGTGGAGAAGGCACATCCATTCTCTTCGTGTGCACGGGCCCTGCTCTCTCCCTGAAATCTTTGGGCCCAAAGTGAAAAATAAGAGGTTTGTATGATTTACGTCTAAGAAAGTACTGTTTATAAGAAGGAAGAAAGAAAAAAGTAATGAAAACCTCTATCTCCTCCTAAACACCTCCTACCACTCTTGCAGAGAGAAAAAAGGGAATCCAAGAGGAAAGGGAAAACTTGACATAATGCAGCTTCTCAGGAATATTCCGAAGACTGCCAGGAGAGATGTGTAAACAGCTTAAATGCAAAGTTAAGAATAACAAGTTGCATGCTGAGACCTGGCCTGCATAGGATCAGTCTACTCCTTGCATTGCGTTACGCACCGAATTTGTGGCAGCTGAGGCAAAGGCTGACTTGTTGGGGGCACGTGGTCCCACAGCCCAGCAAAAGGGAGAGCGGGAAGCTGCGTAAGCTAGTTCATCGTGTGGCATCCGAAGGGCGAGCGCGCTCACCTCACCCAGCCTTACCTCCTGCTCAGCCTCTGCAGGGGAAGTCCGCCTCGCTCGCCCGCCCACCAAAACAAGCAAATAAACAAACAAACAGCAAAAAGCCCCGTGTGCCTATAACTTACCCAGAGTTCACATGCCTCTGAAGTTACCTCGCTTTGGCACATCTCCTTTGCGTGAAAGGAATATATAAAACCTCACAGCGGAGCACAGCTTCAGCGCGGTGCTGGAGTAGAGGGTATTTGCTCACAAAATCACATTAACATCCACGGAACCAGCGCACTTAATTCCCCGTACGTCGCTTTGAAAATGCAGCCTTAAGGCAGCCTTCAGTGGAGGATGGGGGTCGGGAAGGAAAGGCTTAGCCTGGGGAACAGCTTAAATTAAACTTGGTGAGCTTCTCCTAAAGCTTCCTAACTTTAATATGAATGCAGGACTTCCCTATCTCCTGCAGCTCACAGCAATTCAAATGACGGCACATACAGTGTTGTTGTCCTTAAAACAGGGAGAAATCCGCCTCTTGCCACACCGGGAGCTAACAGACGGTTACCGGAGGGGTGAGCTGATGTGTGTTTACCCAGAGGGGTTAGCAGGCTTGAGCCTGCAGAAAATTTTGCAGTTTTTCTTTATGCATTTTTAATCAATTCTAAGCTACTTACAAATATGTGCAATTACTTTCTGCACTTCGCTTTGTAATAAGATTTAATGACTGTTCTGTAATCCTCTTGGTGAGCACTGATAATCAAACACTATGATTTAAATTTTAGATTTAACAGCAGTTTTCTATGAAATAAGAAGTATATTTTTAATCTTTTATCTTTTACTGGAAGTTGGGAATTTTTCCGCTTTCTTATACACAGTCATAAAATAAAAGGCAGGATTGTTTTTTTTAATATCTTTTTCTAACGGATGCCAGAACACCCCAGACCTTGCTTATTTTGTTGGAATTTTCTTTTTCTATGAAAATGTTTTATCTCCTACAAGTTTATGGTCTTATTTTCAGCATTCTTGGGCACCTCTTAAAGTTGATGAGTTATAAAATTATGTATACTTCCCATACAGAGAGATCCCAAATGTGAAATAACCATTTCTGTATATCGGTGCACCTACGAAAAGATTGGCTTTTCTCAAAAAATTTGGCTCTTTTTAAAGTGAATTTAGTGCTCACGAAAAGCACAGGCCAACGTGACGGCAGCGACTCAAGCTGCGAATCTGCCGAGCCAACAGAGTTTTCTTTTTTCATCAGAAAATGCAAGACTCCTAAAAAAAGACCAAAAGCCTGAGGGTCGCAGACCGAGCGGTCACCGGGCTGTGGGGTCAGGAGAGACCTAAGGGAAGGAGATGCGCTACCGAAAACAACCATCAAAGCCCCGGTGAATGATGGCAGGCAGCCAGGGGTACTGCCCGGCAGCCACGCGGAAGCGAAAGGCAGCCTCCGGGGTGACTTTGAACCATCAGCTCCTGGCTCTGCCCCCCATGTAATCCTCCCTTTTCACTCCATCAAGCCAAAAGGGCAGGACCGGTAGCAAAAAATTACACCTCGTTTCTTGCCCCAGACAGCTCCAACGCAGGCAGCAGGTAACGCAGCTCCTCTGCAACACCTACCAAATAACCTTTCCTCCATCAGCCAGCACACTTGCTATGGCCGCCTTCGGTGGCAAGGGCGCTGATGGGGCAGCAGGAGGACATACAGCCAGGTAGGCATTCGTCGTGTCTTGCAGTGTCCCAGTAGGATCAGGTTGACTGTGACAGGGCTTGGGGAGTTCAGCTCGGGGCTCTGCCCCCCACCCCTCTGTCCTGCACAGCTCAGCTTGACTCATCATGTGGAGGTGAGAAACAGAGCTTTATCTCCAGAAATGTGTTAGAAAGTGAGTTATTTGTATTTATTTTCCTTCTGTAAATAAGACCCTTTTTTGGCAGGGAGAGTATATCCTGAACATGAGAAGGCATCACCACCTGCTTTCTAAACTACTTTTTCTTGTGCTCTCCAGGCAACAAAAGAATGTTCTTCATGTGCAACAGAACATTTTAAGTTCACAACAACCCTGTGAACCACCATCAAAGCACCAGAGCTCACTCAAATTTTACCCTCTTGCAGCAGCAGACAAATTTCCAGGTTTACATGTTGGAACACCAACTCCCTCTGCTCTGGCACTGACAACCACTTGCCACTACCCCCACCTAGAAAGACAAATTATTGACTGGCTTGTGCTAGCAGGTGACTCCTGATCTGAGCCAGGACAGGTGTGACGGAGGCACCTTCCCAAGCAGGGCAGAGAAGGGATCCAAAGCAATGGAAGGTCTTCAGTGGAAACTTCATGAACAGTAAAGTTTTAGCAGAAAGCTTAGGCTGATTTAGTATTTGGTTATTTGAGTGATGGGTGAGTGAAACTTCTTAAAATGTGGTTTGTGTGCGCTGTTCAAGAGACATTTGTGTGCACGCCAGTGGGAGCTTTGTGGGAGGTTTTAAGAGTAAAAGGATCCGAGTAACCTATTTTTCTGTGTGATGTGAGTCTGCCAGAAAACCCCAACTTTACAACCAAAAATGTGTGGAGAAAGCAAATGTCTCAAACCTCTCAGTGACACAGGTTACTGCCATTTCTGTTTTGATACACCATGTCACAGACAGGCCTTACCATGTTCATGAAAAAGCTGACAGAGTCAGCCTAGGTTTTCTGCCAAATCAGGAACAAACACTGTCTTAACCCAAATCTGCTTAGAGTTGGTAAAAAATAGAATAAATGCAACAAATCTCCTGTGATCATTCAATGGCTTGTTTTAAGCTTGTGGACCTAAAATCGCTCCTGTGCTCCCAGCAGCAGAGTTCCCCAGCTGTACAGACACTTGGGATTGAGGAAAGACTTCTCCATACCCCAGTCCTTCCCATTTCCTCCCATATCTCCGTTTCCACACTCCAACCAGCTCCCTAATCTAGAGAACTAAGGATATGAACCTTTAAAAAAAACAAAACAAAACAACAAACCCAAACAAATAAAACACCCCCCCTCAAAAAAAACCCAACAAATTAAAACCCTCACTATTATAAAGACTGACAAAAGGGAATGAAAAGTTCGTCTCATCTGTTTCTTCATGTCAATGCTGGATCAGCTCAATTTGAATAATTCTGATTGGCATCAGTTTGACCTTGTATATCTTGGTGCTCCTTCCTTGAAAAGGTGATGATTTTCCCTTTCCTCGACCTTTCATTACTTAGCATATAATGTCTCTGAGTCAGAGCTGGTCTCCTACGGCATGTTCACATAGTGAGCAGTACCCCAGGAGCGTACTGATTTCAACCTCTGGGTGCTACAGTAATAACAGGCAATATTTTAACCAGAGCAATTTGCACTACTTCAATAACTCATGGTGGTTATAAAATTAACGTACATCACTATCCACAAATGACAAGACTCTTGCTCCTTATTGTGAAAGTTTTTTACATCCCCTCATTGCAGGACTGAATTTTGATTTCCATGCCCATGGACAAGGGGTGGGTGTCCCAAGTCAGACCGGCCAGGGCCATTCAGGTCTTTTAGTGCCCTTGGGACCCTAATGTCTACCCTTGAAAGAAGCAGCCGATTTATATAGCAACAGAATCTGGTCCATACTGAACAGTTATACCCCACCTTCTCAGATGTGTTCTTGTAACACAAAGGCTTTTAAACCAGTTATACGTACATCTTATCTAATCTACATTATTTCTGGCATAAGAAAAAAGTAGTATAAAGCAAAACAAACTGGAAAAATGTGAATGTAGTAATGCATTTTCCTTCAGATGGGATATGTTCATTATCAAGTGAAACACATTGTAGGGATATCTGATTTCAATTCTAGCAGTGAGTAGAGCTGTTGAGAAAGCTACTTTATGTGTAATTTGAGGAAAAGAACAGACACAGCAGGTTTCCATTATTTGAGTTAGTTTTGAACTACTTTGTTCAGTGTACCTCTCTTTAATTTAAAGGTAAATGCAAGTGAAGATTAAGAAATGGAAAAATAATACCACAAAATTTAGCAGACAGTTTGATTTCTTGTGTGTTTTAATTTTGCAGATAGATACACAAGCAGAGGAAACTGAGGCCTTAACTGTTTCCTTG
>NW_010509893.1:0-9978 GCF_000687285.1 Phaethon lepturus
ATATAATAATATAAGAACATATAATGTAACATATATGTAATATATATGTAATACTTAGTTGAGTTCAACAGTTGCCAGCCACGAAGTTTAGTTATTAGTCATTAGTCTATTGAAAAATTACTTGAACTGAAATGTCCATTATTGGAATATTAGTGATATAATGAGAGAGTAATTATATTTTGAAAGAAAAATATCTGCAACAATTAAAAAAATAATAATGTGTTTGGTATTAACAACAATAAAAAACTAACCTATAAAAATGGTAAGAATATTATTTATGATGTTATCTTTGATGAGAAAACTAAGTAAATATATTTATTTTTATGTGTGCATTTTTCTATATTTTTACAATATTTTCTGGGGAAAAAAATGCATTAATATTTAATATATCTCCAAATTTTTCAGAATTTTTTCCTTTGCTGGAATTTCTCCGCAATATTTCCTGAAAGGGTTGGACATAGTCTTCCTGTTTAGAGCAATTGTGCATGAAGTATCTGTATCCAAAGCTTTGACCTATAGAATGGACGTACAACAACAGTATTGTGAAAGTGCTCCTGTGACTTTTAGAGATATGACAGCCTGGTAGCTCCAAGCAAGCTGTTCTTAGACCAGGTAATGTGGGTGTATTTATAGAAAGAGTTCAATATTAATTTGAACAAAATTTCTGGGAAGAAGAAGAGTAGATGTTCAGGAAAGACAAAACATGGTAGATTTGGGGATGGAGAAGTTCAAGGAAGTTACAGCTATTGCCTTGTACAAAAAAAAAACCCAAAACAAACAACAAAACACCAACCTAAACCTGTCATTGTTATTGACTAAAAACAATAAACTGTATTTTTATTTTTCTCTAGACAGAAAGTGATTTGTCAATGGAAGAGGAAAAGAGACAGGGGCTGATTAATAGCGCAATCCTCACATAAACTCTAATTATCTATCTTATGCTCCATGTCTGTAGTACATCAAAGTTTCATAATTGCTAATATATATTCTCCAACTCTGAGAACTGCATTCATTTTTAGAAGGCAAGGGAACTGTACACAAAAAGGTGTTTAAGATGACAGTTCTATTTAAGCAACATATTCAAAATGAAAAGCTTTAAAACTTCTATTCAGTCATATCCTGGAAAAAGGAGAAATTGGCTTGCTAAGACATGAACTGTTAGACAAGATGTGGTTCCGTTCCTGAGTTTGCTATACAGGCGTGTGTTCTTGTGTTCTTTGAACAAGGCATCTGTGACTGCTTTTGAAATACTATGTTCCTAATGGAAATATTTGATACCTTGTTATTCACTCTTCCTTTCTTCTTCATATGCACAAGTACAGGGAAGGAAATGTATCAAATTTTTTTCACATTCATCTACTCCCTGTATTCATTAAAGGTATCTGATTTTTGATAACCGATAATTTCTATTTTAATATTTTAAGGAATTTTAAAAAATATCATTAGCTAATTATATTCACCCTCCTCAACTGATAGTAAAGAACCTTCATGGTTCACCAGATCCTTGTCATCTTTAAAATCTTTAAAATTATTTTCCAATTCCTATCAGCATGATAATGCTGATAACTGTGCCTGTAAGAACACTAGCTGAAGTCACTGGGGCTCCAAAAGATATTATAAAGAGAAACTTATATTCAGAGCACTTCCCTGAAAATGGAAAGAGCAGAAGCCTTCGTCATCTTCCCATTGTAATGACCTGCACAAGACAGAATAATTTCCCCATTGTTTAAGAACTTACTTCTAAGAAGCAGTATTTCAGAACTATGGAGAATCTTAGAGACAGGATTATATGTATAAAATTATAGTATATGTAATACCTACTACTCCTAAGCACAGCATTAAGTGTTAGCTGTAGGTTTCTTAAAAAAGCCTCAACTTCTTTGTCCCAGATATCAGGTTTCACAGCTACAAGATAAGTAACATTTCCAGTATCAGAGATATAATACGTAAACAAGAAACTAAATAAATTTTCAAGGTCAAGACTGCAGAATGATCCATGGAGGAAACATAGCTTAAATTATAAGTTAAATGAGTAATACTACTTTAACTAGCTACTACTTTAAAGGGAAGCTTTAGCAATTGTCTATAAAAGAATATTGGTATTCAGGAAAATACACTGCATAGCCAAAGGACTGCAAACTAGTGTCTAATGTTGGTACATTAATTTGCCTATAATTATCCTGTAGAGACTGTGTGGGTGTTAGATCAATAGTTCATGTATTGTGTTCATCACTAACCTTCAACAGTTCTTGAAATGAACTCTAAGCAAACTGTTCTTGAACTTCCTTGATAAAATACTATACAAATGTTCATTTTTTTTCTGCATTAATCTCATATACAGTAGCTATTCTAACTGTGTATAAATTGAAAGCTGAAGAATATGGTAAATGGTCTTCAGATTTCAGATTAAACAAATAGCAGCTCTATAGTGTGCCAGCACATATAGCTAAATAAATGAGCTTGACGTAATTGTGTATACTTAAATGTAAGCTACATAGGACACGTAATTAATGAAGCACATAATGCAAAGCATTAGCAGTACTAAATGATCTGTTTGTCATTTACATCAAATCATCTTTTCCCATTAAAATGCTGGCATCCCATAATAAGTACATGCCCCTTGTCTCAAAATGAACATACCGATTTACTGGCTTTCCATTATAATGTTAGTGACTATTTAATCTGGAATGGAAAAATACAATGAAAATATATATTATCCCAAGTTCGTTTCTCCCCCCCGCTTTTTGAATAAAAAATCTTGCAGTTAGATCATATGGAAAAATTAACTGATAAAATAATTGACTTTCTTTTTTAAGATACTTTACAATTTAATTTACATGTTGATTATATAGCTGGAAAAAATCTCCCAATTTGATTAAGCAGAAAGTGCCTAAGAGTAAATTGATATCTGAAATTGGAGAATGTACTTCATCTAATTGTATTAATAAACTACACTGATGAGGTTTGTTTACTAAGAAAAACCCTTTTCACCTTTTGATTTAGTGTACAGTAGAGCCCATTATATTCAGGTCTTTTTACACTATTCTCATTACATTCAGCAAAATCAAACACTTTTATAACACTAGGTCAAAGTGAAAAAATAATGGAACAATAAAGACTTTTAAATTAGTTGAAGAGGTAGTTATATAAAGTGCTTGTGAAGCTTTGTTTTTAACTGTTGATTTTGTGTTTTATATGTAAATTGTAAGAAGGAACAATTGTAGCCTGACACTTTCATTGAACAGTATTTTTCCATGTTTTGTCTATTAATATGTTTAATGAATTTTGCAGTATGTGAGAGTATGGATTTTTTTTCCACTTCTAGTGCAGTTAGGAAGTTTTTGTTAGTAACTTGCATTATGCTTGTTCATATTAATAAATATATACACTCTGAGTTTGTTCATTTGAGGTATTACTTAATATCGTAGATTAGAAGAATTTTCTGGAAGGTGCGAACAGATTGAGGAAAGAAACAGTAAAACTAAAAATAAAGTATTAGATTTTAAAACATTTGAAACATCAGTTCTACTGATCATATGAATACTACTCAGACCCAAATATGAGGGTATGCATGTGAAATGAACCTAGGAAACAGTTCTGAGTAAGAACAATAAAACCAGTTTTGTGGGATGGCATTTTGTTTAGAGAAACACATTTCTCATTCCATAATGTGGTATACAAGAGAATGGACAGTGAGAAAGGTTGACGTATCCAAAGTTACTGATAGCTGTAACATGGTATTTTAACTATCTGACACAAGAGTGTCACAGAGGCAAAGGAACACCAACCAACATTGCACGATCAATTTGTTTTGCGATATTATCTTATCTCTTTGTATCTTGTCCATTTCTTAGTCATAATTTTTCTTCTAGTGGAGTATGTGACATTTTTTTTCCTAGGAAGAACAGCATATCTGCTCATCCCAGTGCTTACTGCAACTTCATCATCTCACTGTTTTCCTTAATCACTTCTTTTTCTTTATCTTAACTGTAGCTTGCAGTCAACAAATTAAAAACAACCCTCTTATGTGTCACTCAGGCAATACTACCAACTTTCCAAAAGTCACTGTTCTACGTTATATCTGATACATCAAGCTTCTTTTCTGACCTTCCAGTTTTGAAGTGCTACATAACAAGTAAAATCTGTCCTTAAGAAATCATAAAAAATCATTATTCTACTTTTGGTAAATAAATTATTTCCCATCCCTTGCTATTCTCCTACCATAGCTTTAAAATTATTCAAATGTCTTAAATGAATACCAAAGTTTTAATTCAGTTTCTTCTAATATCCTACATACATATAGGAAAAGGGAAAAATAGCACTTCACTTACCTGAATCGTACCAAAACTGTAGAAAAGGATTTCACTGCAAATATAATTTAGTAGTTTTGCAGACTTAGAGCTACACAAAGCTGACAGTTTAACATTATTACACAGGGTATTTCTTGCTGTATAGTTGTTCTTACTTATTTCCATTGTTTTGGTTTGCTGTCTTTATTTTAAGGCTCTGCATGTTGTCTCTTTCTTGAAGGCTCAAAACTGATCTGAAGAAAATTACTCCCTTAACAATGGTAGGGGTTTTTTGCCTGGGAAATCCAGGTCTGTCTGGCCATCATTTTGCTACATAAGAATTAAATCAATGGGACACAGGTTATGTCTGTGTGCAAAATATGCCAGTAAATTGGGAATTGATTATATTGCCTATCTAAAAGGTCTTCCTTAGAAATGTATATGCTACTGTAAATTTCTAATCTTCTATATGGCATCCTAGCTTCTACTCTTCTTATTTGACCTCCAAATCATAAGCTAGAAAATGTTATCAGAAATTGTACTGCTGACCATATATATGACATAATTAAACCAACTGCGTTCCTTTTGAGAATTAGATTATTTTCAACCAAATGTGAATCCTGAAAAGCAAAGTATATCCATTTTTAGAAAACTTATCCATGTGCAGCATTCCAAGTGTAGGTAAGGCTGACGTGCCTGAAGCCTTTGCAATAACAAGGGATCACTTGGGTGAAAAACACCCAGGTAATTCTAGGGGTTGAATTATGTCCACAATGTGGAGAGGAGGAAGGGAATGGAGAATAGCGAGAGAGCAAGTTTAGATGAAAATTTATTCATAATTTCTCAGGACTGCTGGGAAGAGGCTGCTTGGATTGAAATTTAGCTGTCAGTATGTCCCTAAGGAGGTGAGCAAGAAACACCAGCCAGTCATGAACGTGAAAAGCATTCTTTGAACAGTCTGTGATTACTGATCTGTCTTTTCTTGACTTTATCATGGCCAGTATCTGACAAGAACAGAATAGATGACAACAAGCTGATTGTGCATCATACACACAAAAGATAAATAACCCAGAGGCTAGTAGCTGATCTGCTGAAGTATGAATTTTTGTTGTAACTAAGAGCTGCAACTCTTACAAACATGTGAGACACACAGCCAATTCTGTTCATTGAGGCATGCAAAAAGGGAATGAAGATGCTGATTCCACAACTCCTAATTTTCAATGCCACAAATGACCATTACGCAAAAATGCTACTGAACTTTCTGCAGAAGCGTATTAGAGAACAACTTTTGAAAGGTTATCTAATTCTTTTTATAAGACTTTAAACATTGGTATTTGTATTACCCGCCTTATTACTGCACTGGTGGATTACCCTCAAAGCCAGGAAACAGACTTTTGATCCTTGCATTTTTTCATACCTTAGTGAAAAGGGCTGAAAAGCCTCCCATTATAATTTTCTATATGTTGATACCTATACAGAGAGACCAAATTTTTTCTCAGCTTTCTCTTCAATAAAATTATTTCCTCAAGCCTGAGCTAAGGCTAAAGTGTTTAAGCTGCTGAAATGCTTTTAGCTCTCTTTTCTGTATCTTGTATATCTTCACATCTTCGAAACTTGAACACCAAAAGTGGTTGGAGGTCTTCAATCTCCTGAAGCTGTTACATATATGCTCGAGGGTAGGAAGGGTCTTCAGAGGGATCTGGCCAGGCTGGATCGATAGATCGAGGTCAGTTGTCAGTTGTATGAGGTTTAACAAGGCCATGTGCCAGGTCCTGCAGTTGGGTCACAACAGCCCCATGCAACATTACACGTTTGGGGAGGAGTGGTTAGAGAGCTGCCCAGCGGAAAAGGACCTGGGGGTGCTGGTTGACAGCCGGCTGAACAGGAGCCAGCAGTGTGCCCAGGTGGCCAAGAAGGCCAGCAGCATCCTGGCCTGTATCAGCAATAGTGTGGCCAGCAGGAGTAGGGAAGGGATTGTGCCCCTGTACTCGGCACTGGTGAGGCCGCACCTTGAATCCTGTGTTCAGTTTTGGGCCCCTCACTACAAGAAGGATGCTGAGGGGCTGGAGCGTGTCCAGAGAAGGGCAATGAAGCTGGTGAGGGGTCTGGAGCACAAGTCTTCTGAGGAGGGGCTGAGGGAACTGGGGTTGTTCAGTCTGGAGAAGAGGAGGCTGAGGGGAGACCTTATCGCTCTCTAGAACTACCCGCAAGGAGATTGTAGTGAGGTGGGTGTTGGTCTCTTCTCCCAGGCAACTAGTGATAGGATGAGAGGAAATGGTCTCAGGTTGTGCCAGGGGAGGTTTGTATTGGATATTAGGAAGAATGTCTTTACTGAGACACATTGAAACAGGCTGCCCAGGGAGGTGGTGGAGTCACCATCACTAAAGGTGTTCAAAAAGTATGTAGACGTGGCACTTCAGGACATGGTTTGGTGGGCAAGGTGGTGTTGGGTTGACAGTTGGGCTTGATGATCTTAGAGATCTTTTCCAACCTTAATGATTCTATGCTTCTATGATTCTATATATAGAAAGATATATCTGATGATTACTACAGCTTTCTCTCTCCTTCCCCAGCATCTCCATCTATCCTTTCCCTTAGTTTTCACACTGACAATACACATTGAAGAGGTTTTGTTGTGATTCCTAAATCCTTATCTGTATCATTCCTTTTCAAGACCTAGGACTGTTAAATGCAGACATAATCTGTGGTTTTGGTTTAGATTGCAGTGGTATCTTTTATTGCATTGTTAACAACCCCACCACAGTTTATCAGGTTTTAAATCAGCCTTTGATTTTGGTATTTCAATCAAGAAACCAGTTAAAAAATGGTTCTTTGGAATATCTCAAGAGCTCGTTATCTGATCAATAATAGTCATTAACAACAATATTTTGAGACCTGGAGAACCATTTTTTATTTTGAGATTGCATTTCCCATGCAAATGATGAAGAAAAACAACTTTCTCAAATTTCAGCACTAGTACAGTGGTTTTTAAGTAATTCAGAAGACATGACAAACAGAAGTGCTTTAACTGTACAGACTAAAACTTTTCAACTCTTAGAGATGTACAAATGCAAGATAAGTATGAAAAGGTAAGAATTTAAAAAAAAATTTACATGGTTGACAAAGGACTGAAGAAGGCACTGATCTAATAACTTGAGAAGCTAAATATAAATAAAAGGAAAAGAATGTTAAAATAACAAAACAAGAACCAGATATTGATGTTAAGAGGGCAAAAAAGATTTTTTATGCTGAGTTTGGACTAAAGGAAGAAGATACATTAAGAACTTTGAATGCTGCCTATACCATCTATAAAACTGTTGTAAAACAAGTCTCTTCTAAATTAAACTTTTTCAAGTTACTAGATGTGGATACGTGGGTGCACCAAGTATAATGAAGGAATATCTCAGAAGCTAGTTTTAAATATATTTGGGAGGAAAAATTAAGAATACAGCACAATTCTGGCAATTTAGAAGGGTGATCCAGAAATAGCAAACTAAAGTATATATTAATTCTTGACAAAAATAATGCAATCTAAATTCAGGACTTCATTAATAGAGACTTAGAGACTAAAAATATCATTAATGGTATTCAACTTGCTTTTAAAGGAGGTACTGTATATCACATAAAATTGTTATCTTCAGGAGCAATAGAAGTAAGAAAGCAAAAAGAATTTCTTTTCCAACCTGTTAGATGAGCAGGGTTAACTGCATGTCTGACAGACTGTGACCTTCTTTGGAGAATGCCCTTAGGTCTTAAACCTCCAACACTCATTTTTCTAGGGGAAGTAATTTGAGAGCTGCTCTTCATAGCAGGATTTTAGAGGTATAATGCTCTAGAAATTTATTTGGATTATTTCAATATGTGTGAATTCAGTTTAACACCTGGACTCCCACTTTATCTCAGGAAAATTGAGGGAATTTAACCAGTGGCCAAACAGGTTTCATAAATAATAGTACATTTTATTTAAGACAAAAGCATTACAGAAAAAAATGACTATAAAACAATGAACAGATCACACACATACCATAGCTGTCAGTTATTAATCATTGTTCATACCAGATGTTGACAAATACTGTTCATAAACTTGCCACTTCTTCCAGAGAGAATCTGATTGATTCTATCAGATCAGACCCACAAGGGTACCTAAAATTCCAGAAAATTACTTAAGTTAATTTCCTCTTCATTTTTCCTGGGTTTTTAAGTCACTAAAAGAGCTATTCAGAAGTACAAGTTACATTGGTACCAACCAGTAGCACACAGGAACCTTTTATTATCTATTCTATTCTATTCTATTCTATTCTATTCTATTCTATTCTATTCTATTCTATTCTATTCTATTCTATTCTATTCTATTCTATTCTATTCTATTCTATTCTATTCTATTCTATTCTATTCTACTACACCCAGTTACAGTAGAAGATACAGAGGTGTTCACCCAGGTAATGGAAATTCCACCCTGCTTTAAGAATATTAGCCTTCTTATTTCTGTTTCAAGTAACTGCCATTCCATGTTAAAGGAAGAAGCCTTTCTTCTGCTAAAGATATGCTTAAAATTAAAGTTTCTTCTAGTGTTCTCATGTCTTTGCACATCCATATTGTTGCACAAGATTCCCTTGTTCCTTTCACCACTGAAATCCTTAGATAAGTACCAAAGGCACATTTAGGTTATTAACTCCACAAAAGCAGTCACCACAGCTTTTTTCTCTAAACTTACAAAAATTCTTACAAAAAACCCCAAAAGTATGGAGTTGATAAAGTTTGTGGCAACTTAAAAATTGCTAGAGCAACTGTATTGCTATCGGTAAGCATGCTGTAATTGCTACTGCAATTTATCACTGTTAACACTGAGACTATTTTTATAAATACTTATGGGCCTCTTTCAGCTGCAGTTTCAGATTCTCAAATGTTAGTCTGAACCGTTGTGGGGGTGGATGAAGTGGGATTCTATTGTTTCAGCTGAGATCCTGCCTTGAGAACACAAGTTATATTGAATTCAGACCCCAGAACTAGGTTGAAAAGTTTTGCTTTAAAAAATTTAGTTCACGTAATGAAACCTGAATCACAGGAAAAAACCTCTGATACATTTCTGAATCATTGACAAACTACAGTTGCTTTGCAAAAACAAAGTAACTCAAAGCAGTTGAGCTTACTAATGGATTTGGACCGAAGTTCAGAACATATTTCAATTAAAACAAGATCAAACACCAAATGTACTTAAAATATTTAAATATGTATTGTTATATAATGCTTCATTAATATTTTCAATATACTTGTAAGTGTCACTATAAATGAATATTTCCATTTTCAGTTCATGACCCTGATGTAAAGGGAATAACACATTCTTAAATATAGTGACTTTGAGTACCTATATCTGTGCTTTTGGTTTCCTTAACATACAAATCATCTTCTCTGAGGTGTTTCTATCCCATTTTTCAACAATCAGATTAACGTATTTATTATTTCATCCTTTTAAAAGGGTTTAAAAAATATATATGGTTTTTGCTTTTCTTGGATCCCTAGGAATAGACGGAATATAATTTCTTAGAAAAGGCAAATTAGAATGCTTAATTGAGGTTACCTTCAGGAGTATAGTGTTCAGACAGGTAGAAAGGGGAGAAACACAGGAAGAAGGCATATAAGTGCACATATGTGACGAGTAACAGAAGAAAGATACTTTTTCCAGGAATGC